>NC_061093.1:39771009-39776009 GCF_015104395.2 Macrobrachium nipponense
TTGCGAATCTTCATTTCTATCCACCCGTTAATGTGGTCTTTTGCAAGTACCATACTTGCTGGTATGTGATGTGATAGATATCACTCGAAAGCTCATTCGTCTAGGTTTCATTTCGTATATCATAACAGTATAAACTGTCATGATTACACATCGTAATTTTGTAGAAGACGATAATACCCCTCATCTTTTATAGCAGCAAGAATTGGCAAAAGTTTGCTTGTGGGTCGCCTCAAAATTACCCCCTTGTATGAGCCGCTGCAAATTTCCCAGAAGTCGGGCCAAGCAAAATGCATTCTATAGGGACCTTAGTTCATGAAAAATGACGCCAACCTCTGACAGCGTGAGATTTCCACTGAACCCCCTCTGGCTCCTCGGGTAAAAGAGATTACGATGTCGCAAGCGTGACGTCATTGAATTTCAAGGATGATGAAGAGTATTGGCTAATCGGTGGAGGCTATATTAATGACGTTTGAAGATCAGAGTTGTAATTATTATTACATTATCATTCATAGTGCGCATACACTTCTAATACGAAACAGTGTTGATAAGCGCTTAAGCCTTATAGAATATATTACCCATGAATGAAAAAACAGAATATAGATAAAATGAGGAATGATTGTGAAAGTAGATTTTAAGAGTTATGAGTTTAGCTACAAATAAAATATAGATCAAACAGACGCACACACAAGAACCATCTTAGAAAAGTGATCTCTCTTCCCTCCTCGTGTTCGATACCATTTGAGAAGCGTCCATCTTCTTGGTGCTTGTCGCATCTTGGATGCAAACGATCCCGACAAGAACCCGCTGTCTATATGCACTGATGTCCTACGAGATGCGCCGAAGGCCAGCCTACCAAGGCCCTTTTCCTCTTCCATCGAGGAAACCTTTTCGGCGAGTAGATGGAACAGCGAAGATATCAACCCTATGGATCTTTGCGCAAAAAAGAAGGAAGAAAGAAAAAATATATGGCCTACGTCGAAGACAAGACCTTCCTAGAACACTTGAAACCGATGATATCTTCGTTACGATAAGGGAAGCTGACGATGCCTATAGTGAGCATTCATGTCAAAAGAGCGTTCATGGGGAAAGTTGAACAACGAACATGAAAGAGAGTGTCAATTATTGATAAAAAATAATGAAACTGCATTAAAATAAAAAGAGGGATTATTTAACTAACCTATGATGAAGACGTAAGCAGAGGCTAGTTATCGATCATCGGTCTGTTGCAACTAACGAGGAATCGTTAACAGAGGCGTAACCCCAAGAGCCCATTTATCAGAAGGTGAGCCCCAAGATTTCTATTAAGCCCAACCCGATAGCAGTCCTAGTAATGAAGAAGAGCAGCGCTCACGGGGACCGAAGGAGATAAGTATATACGAATGTAGTAAATAAATTCACATACTCCCAGAGATGTGTAACTTCCGCAAATAAGAAAAAAAACTGCATTGGGTACACTATTACTACCCCTCGGGTGTGTATGTGGGCTCGTAGAAACCAAGGGGCAATACATCAACATTTCATAGATTCCCACCACTGCACATGAAGTCATCCCTATGAGTTAATCGAAGGTGCCTATACCATCTTTCAAGTGAAGCAACGCCGCCCAGAAACCGACAAGATTCGGATCACATACACCCCCCCTTTTTCCCCCCCCCCCCTTCCCACCCCCCCCTCCCCCAAGTAGGAAGGGTAGGTGGGCTACCGGGGACCTGACAGCGCGCCCCCGATCGCCGGAAAGACCGCGCCCGCCAAGGGACATGAGAGCTGCCAACCAAGGCCAAGTAATATTCCTGTCAAGTCCCTGAGGCTCCGCCCAACACGAGCCAGGAATGGTAACTATACTCAGTTTTTTTTTTCATCTGTCCATCCGCCTGTGGTGTTTTTGTATGGCAACACTGCGTCCCGGGCTTTAGATAGTTACATTCAGCTTACATTCAACGATTATAATAATATCCTATTTCGAATATTAACGGTGTAATTCGCATACAGTAAATTATTAAAACACTTTTCAGTTACAAATGTACAGCCAGATATCCTTTTATTTAAAAACTAAACTTACAATTAGCGTAACTATCTAAAGCCCGGGACGCAGTGTTGCCATACAAAAACACCACAGGCGGATGGACAGATGAAAAAAAACAGAGTATAGTGACTGAGATCTAAGGTTATGTACTCAAATATAATTTTCTAGACAATCATAAGTATTAAAAATGCCATACTCTTCATTTATTTACTGAAGACTTTTATTTGATTGTCTCCAGGGGGAATCAGAACGCAGCTCCAGCAGCATTCATCCGTTTTATTTCATCTATACTTCCATAGATAAACAAATATCGCAACGAATGAAATGTGGAGCTGTAAACCATCAGACATATTATGAACTGAGAGTGCAAGCTTCCAGTCTAGGCGCATATTTCATAGAAACGAGGAAATTCTAAGAAGATTCTTCCTGGAAAATAAATGCAATACTCTGGTGCGACCCCGCACTTTCCGCCACTTCAAAGGATTTGTGTTGGTTTCTGAAAAAAAGGCATTCTTTTAGGTTTTTATTTCTGCCTGATATTTCTTTCATCTCTTTTCGTCTTGTAACATCGAGTCCAAGTTCTTTGTTATGAAAATTTTCTACACATCTGAAGTACTCCTAAATACATTCTTTAGAATCATATACTGATATTGCTATTGGTTAATGTAATCTGTCTGCATAGCGTCATTTAACTCTAACAGACAAGCAAAATCCTTTGTGCTTTTCAAGCGAAATGAGGAATGTACATATTTTCGAATTATAATTATTTACACAATCATTGTATTGCTGAGCGTAACAGGGATCTCTCCCGGATATTTAAGACTTCCAGTCTTAAATGCCTTTTTGTTTATAAATGCGAAAAAAAATTATGCAGTTCTAAAGAAGGGACCTCATTTCACGTAATAGACCTTTTTGCAGTGAAAAGAAAATCTCTAGCCAAAAGGAACTCCTAACAATCAAGTATATTGATATGCAAAGCAGGCAAACAGCTAATTTCAACACAATAACAGAGATTTGAGGTGTTCGTAGATAAAATCTAGAATTCGAGCCAGTAAACATTAGCCTCAGAATCTTGTCACTTTCATGTTGTTATATATGTGTGTGTGTGTGTGTGTGTTTATTTATTAAAGGACATTTAAAGCTCGAATAATTCATATGAATCATGGTGATGCGATAATTATTCATATATATATATATATATTATAATATATATATAATATATATTATACTATATATATAATATATTATGTATTGTATATATATATATATAATATATATAATATATATATATACAGACGTGAGATCTGTATGTATATGTGCATGCATGTATGTGATGACGTGGTCAGTGTTGCCATGTGTACAACTATACTTGAACAGTAAACGTGAATTCATGTAATTGAATACCGTGAGCAAAAAACTAGGCTTTCAAAACTTAAAGCAGTGTGCATTTGTTTGTATGAATTAAATAGTTTAAATCGTAATTTTGCTGCTACACTGAAGCTAATTAAAGAAAAAAGATGACATGATTAATGCGAAACGCAGCATAAACTGCTGTTTTTCGTAAATACTTCTGCAAAATTCTTCGGGAATAGAAAGTCTCCCCCTGGGTTCCACCCAACTCCAGCATCCAGTAGAACGCGCCTTTAAAGGGATTGATTCTTTTATTGATTCTTTGACGGAATTCGCCGCTATCGGATAGACTTTTAAAGTCGTGAATATGTTATTTTTGATATCTGCCTTTCATCGAATTTTGGGGTAGATATTTCATCAAGATTATTTGACTAGTTAGATGAGCCTTACGAAGGATGCCATTATTTATTCTCTCTCTCTCTCTCTCTCTCTCTCTCTCTCTCTCTCTCTCTCTCTCTCTCTCTCTCTCTCTCTCTCTCTGGAAAACGGGAATAGCTGTATAATAATGAACCTCCTATTATGATTTTAAAAGTCGTTTTTAAGCCCTTTGCCCTTCTGTAATTGATGTTGAAAGACACGATCAATTAATACCTAATTGCTCCAGCTGCTGAATAAATAGAAAAGCGACTTTACTTTGATGTCCTTTTTTTATTATTATTATATTCCTTGATAGAGAAATGTTACGTTTTTATAATACACGAATGCTGTCAAATATAATATCAGACATCTTAAAGACTATAGAATTAGTGTTGTATGTATTATCAAGTAGACAACTTTGAAAATGTTATATGCATTTTAACATCATTAGCCATATTCTTTGGCCTTAACTTATATGGCCATCTTAGTTAACATCTGTCGTCTATTTTGAAAATCCTGTTTGATTTTCTGTTATATTTCACTTTACTTTTCCATGCCTTATTTCCTCTCCTTTGATATACGAGCAGCCTATTACATCGAGGCTTGCTCAACAAATAGGTGACCTTGTTTGGCTTTTCCATATGTGATTTGTGGAGTGTGCGTGAGTACCTCCCCACGCAGCCCACTTACCCGCACTGTAACGAGTTCCGAGTAAGCATACAAACTACTTCGTTTTTGTTGTAGTTGTTGTTCTTGTTGGGGGATAGGAAAGTTCAATGGAAGAGCCTAAAAGGTTCTGAAAAAGTTATTTTGCGTCGAGTTAAAGATACAGGAATTTTAGGGTAGGATATTTATGTTTTGAAATTTTGGATGGGATATTTATGATTTATTTTTCGAATGAAAATGTAAAAAAAATAAATATGGTGCATGTTAAAAAGTGCAGAAAGATTATTTCTAATGAAATATAGCTTATTTATTTTTATTTTCGTTGGTGAAACCAGGCTCTATTTCACCTTAGATTTTAGCACATTTTAATTTATTTGCTGTACTGAATTTAGGTTGTTTCTGTTCGATTAGTTCGTGTTTCCACTTACAACTGGGAATATATGAACATGTTTAACTTGTGTCCTTTTTATTTGATCCTTGTTGCTAGTATAAGTAGTACTAAGTATGAGTATTGATTATGAAGACCATTTCCTATTAAGTTAGA
>NC_061093.1:39781009-39788509 GCF_015104395.2 Macrobrachium nipponense
TACATATATATATATATATGTGTGTGTGTGTGTGTATGTATGTATGTATGTATGTATATGTATATGTATATGTTTATATATACGAATATATATGGTAAGCCTCAAAAATATGGTTTTTTTTAAGGATTCGTTTCCTCATCGAAAAGCCCAGCAAGTGCTGACAATACGAAAAATCATTGTGTAACTAATATTGCCGTTGGGCAATATCATTTCCGATTAGATTAAGCACGAGAAGCTGCCAGCCTTTAACTTTTTCCATTACAATAATTGATTGTCTTATTTTTTTGCCGAATCCTACCAGATGTACTTTTTCTTATGGGAATAAAATCTGGATCTGGCCATTTGAAACGCCAAGATACCAACATGCGTCCTGGATGACATCGCCGTTCCCTAGCCACACTTTAGTCACTAAAGTATGTTGGTCGCTTGCATTAGTAGTTCACGTAAATGCTCTCAGGGGACCCATTTTGACAGCTGGCGAGCGTGAGCAGACGTTACTGTCGGTCAATGTCACCACAATAACTAAACATTTATCGTCCTTGCCATCGAAAAAGTGTACTTGGTCTTTTATGTTTTTTCGAGAATTAATATAATTGTCACACGAATATTTGTCTGTTACGTATTTAAAACAAACTAATTATGCCTGTCAGGTTTTTACTCAATTAATTTGAAAATAATTAATTTTAGCTCTATAAAACGTCGCAGAAAGAACAACTGAACGCGGCACTGGGAGATTCGTTAATGTTTCATGAGAAATCTAAATATGTGACAGGAGACATTTTTTCTTTTTCTAGTAATTAAAAAAACAAGCAAATGCCTCGGTGGCAAGCCAGTGTCTTTTGAATAATATATTAAGGTATGATCTCATAATTTTGTGGTTTATTGTACGGAGGGGTCGTCGACAGTACCAAATGAAACGAGCATTCTTTTTGGTGATAAATCATAATAATTATAGATATATGACAACATAAATAGTGTATTTTTATATACATAAATCTCTCTCTCCTCTCTCTCTCTCTCTCTCTCTCTCTCTCTCTCTCTCTCTCTCTCTCTTCTCTCTCTGCTCTCTCTCTCTCTCTCTCTCTCTCTCTCCTCTCTCTCTCTCTCTAGCAGGAAACGAAATCAGAAAGATGAACGGTTGCAACAACACGGCGACCACCAATCTTTAGTTTTATCGCTCCCTGTTTGTTTCAGTATAGGAAGGTAATTCATTTGCATGTTTTGTATTCATCTTTGAAGGAACAAATAAGAACGTAATGGATGCTAAATGTCACTTTTATCTAATTGCAAAAAAACTCCAGAGTTATACAATCACTCTAAGACACGATGGCGCAGTTTTAGTTTTCTGTGAAATAAAACTGTTGAGATGGCTTTTTCTGTCCGTCCGCATTCAGATCTTAAAATTTACTAAAGCTAGATGGCTGAAAATAGGTATGTTGATCATCCACCCTCCAATCATTAAACATACCAAATTGCAGCCATCTAGCCTTAGTAGTTTTGATTTTATTTAAGGTTCAATTTAGCCATGATCGTACGTCTTCCAACGCTATAGCACTGGCAACCACCGGGCCGTGGCTGAAAGTTTCGTGTGACAGTCTTTCTTTGTACCAGTATAACATGACAGAACGCAAACTTTCTATTTTCGTGGAGTAGGTTGGCTGAAACTGTAAACTAGTGTCGTTTAAAAGTGCTCAGCCTCCTGAAAATGAACGTTTTATTTATTTATTTATTTATTTATTTATTTATTATTATTTATATATTTATTTATCATTTACTCATTTATTTATTTTTTAAAATGGACAGTCTTGAAGGTGGATGTTATTCTCGTTTGAAGAGAGTTTTCACCTTCCTTTAGGTTTATTTAGAGAGAGCCCCAACCCCCCCCCCCCCCGCCCTCAAGAAAATATAAAGATTTGGACAGAGGAATACGAAAGACAGATGAGAGTTGATACACATCTGTGATTCTTGTGTCTTATAGGGGGATTTTTTGTAATATACTTTCATGGAACTATCACTTACAGTCCAACCGTATACATTAAAGCTTAATCAGAAGGAAATGAATAGTTAAAGATTTTCTGCTTATTTAGTGAATTTCAAAAACTGTACCTCCCACGACTCTCCTCATTAATTAATAGTCAAAGTTACTAAATGACTCGCAGCCTGAGGCGTTAAATTTCGTTTAGTAGGAAATAAATAACCAGTGGGCGTCAGGAGCGTTCAAAAGCGACCCGACGATTTCTGCCAAAAGAAACGCTCCAATACGAAAGAGAAAACTGAATTGCATAATGAATGAAATGGAAATGCCAGTCTCAATAATCTCATTAATATTCAGGCGATTTGAGTAGTGGGAATTAAGAATTCTTTTGCATTGATGAATATCAGGAACTCGAAGTGACAAATTTATCGTTGTACAGTACTTTCGTGTCTGTCACTTACTTATGTGTACGCTTCCTCTGCGCACATTGCGCCACCCACCTTATCAATATTCTCTCGCATCTTGAATATTAAATCCCGTCCATTCCAAAACCTCCTCCCATTACCCATCCAGCACTTTTTCGGATTTATTTGCATCCCAAGCTATTTGCGTTTACTGAGTCAGTATTTTATCCACACACACAAACACATTATATGAAAGTGAAAAGGGTCTTGTTTGCTTTGTGAATTCATTAAGATTGGATCTCATAAGGAAGTCCTACAGGATCTGCGCAGCGTCCTTACATCCCGTAGCTTCATTGCCTTCTTTATCCTTCGCTCTTCGTCCGTTTGTGTCGTTAGTTTTCATTCGACTACCCCACTTCTGACACTTTCTTCCCTTTTAATTGAATTGAAGAGGTAAGTGGGACTTTGCAACTGGTATAGAAATTCCAGAAAACCAATCTTACCTTGCGAGAGAGCGCCTTTGGTAATAAGATCATTCTTCTTAAGGATATGGATGTTGAAAACTTGCTTTTTAAATTTTTTTTTATTTTAATCTAAAAAAATTAAATTTTTAGCATAATCGAAATTTCTGTACTTATTATAATCCCTCGGTTTTTGTATTTTAAACATCGTCAGTAACGAAAGTTATTTCATTACCATTATTTACCTCTAGCAACGTAACCAAAAATGTATGTGATCATCCGTTGTGGACAGGATATTAAAAGAATATGGATGGATACCGGGCAGGTAGATTAGGCTAAGGGCCAAGGAAGAGTTGATTACTTTTCGAGATAAATCGCCACTGTGTAATCTCGCTCTTTGCTTTATTATGAACTTTACTTGGATTACAAAGTAATACATTTCTTTGGGGCTGGCGAGGGCATAAGCTATGAGTGCCTTTCAGTATTAAGTCCAGGCCGGAATATACAAAAAATAAATAAATAAATATTAAAAGGAAGGAATAGAGCTCTATTTAGCCACGAAGGAAGTAATATGCCTGCTGCTTAAATGAATAAAAGTTGCAGTAACCAGGACTAATAGATAACATGTATTCCGTGCAGATAATTATACGTACTCAAATACACTTAATAAACTTTCAATTCTTGCGAGACCAGGTAGCATCGCAGTGGTTTGACGGTCAACATTCTAAGAGACGTCGCGGAGGGAGTGATGGTCTCGTGTTTTTTTACCTTTGTTTCTCATTTAGCTTAATTGGGCATCTTTTCGATCATTGTTCCATACATTATGAAGTCCTTCTTCTGGGATCCTAAGCCCTGATTCCATGGACAAAGACGTCCTTTCTCCCAACATTGTCCATTAATGTATTCATCAAAGCGAGCTGCTACTCGTAACTTAATCAAATGAAAATGGATATATTTATATTACACACACTATATTATTTATATATGTATATATGTATTATATATGTATATATATATATATATATATATATATATATATATATATATATATATATATATATATATTATATATGACTAATTATCACATCGAACCGTGATTCATTTATATATCATTCAAGCTACAAATGTCCTTTAATATCTAAATTCACTCTACCTCCCAAATGATATATTTTTCATATATGTACCGAAAGGGGATTTTTTAGTTGATAATAATTTCGTCCCCCCATGGGATCGAACCACCGTCCAAGTGGACGGGGACGAAATCAGGACAGTCAGTGACGCTATCCAATCAGCCAACAGAGACGTTCTGTTGGCTGATTGGATAGCGTCACTGACTGTCCTGATTTCGTCCCCGTCCACTTGGACGGTGGTTTCGATCCCATGGGGGGACGAAATTATTATCAACTAAAAAAATTCCCCTTCGGTACATATATGAAAATATATCATTTGGGAGGTAGAGTGAATTTAGATATTAAAGGACATTTGTAGCTTGAATGCATATATATATATATATATATATATATATATATATATATATATATATATATAGATATATATATATATATATATATATATATATATATATATGCTGCTACTCGTAACTTAATCAAATAAAAATGGATATATTTATATTACACGAATTATTTATATTATCTATATATATATATATATATATATATATATATATATATATATATATATATATATATATATATATATATATATATAATATTTCCACAAGCGTCCATTTTTAACACTTTATTTTTCTTTTTTTAACAAATTGCAAAAACTGAAATAATATTTTAAAGGAATAAAATACAGGAACAGGAAATGTCAAATCCGGTAAACAGACCCCCATTTTGTTTCGACCGTTAGGACCACCATGAGTGATTGTATTATAAGTCAAGCCCCCTCTCCCTTGTGAATATGATTTTAGATATTCCACACCTGCATGGTAGCTTGTCATCCTCTTGTCAGACAACACTGTCTACCATATGCCAAATCCCTCGAAGGGTCACTTTTACTTAAACGCCTTTGTACTTTGGTCCCTAGTTTAATTTTACAAGAAGCCATTAGCAGCTATACTCTAGCTACGAAAGGTTGAGACTTTCCTACAATTAGCGGCGTTGACACGTCTCCCATCTTGCCAAAGGAGGGTATTTAATCCTAATCCATAAGGGTGCGTTTTCTGGAATAACTTGGAGGTCAAGGTTAATCCCGTGAGTGGTCATATATGAACGTACTGTCCAGCTGTTTAATTTCACTCACATTGATTTCGTTTTAAAGTAATATATGTCATGTGCATGTATGCTTATGTTTAACGTATGTGCTCATATAACATAATTATTATATCATATATAATATCAATATATTATATAGATGATATATAAATATATATATATAATCCAATATATTTATTATATATATATATGAATATATATATAGGATCATATATATATATATATATATTACACATGAAAGGTGTATATTTGTTAGGTTTATATACTATATATAACCCAAATTAAATTTTTCATTTAGTTATATAACGCGAAAAATGTACTGCAAGGTTCAGGTAGTAGTATGTTTTGAGCTCCGTGTTTTGCTTTTGTACCGACGAATGGGAGGAGGTTACAGACATCCTCTTTATTACTGTGGTCACTTCCCTTAATCATCCATACACGAGGGAATGGCAGCACCGCTCAAAAAAATCTGCCAAATCCACCAAATTATCACTATTTCCTGAAAAGTTTTGAACGATATTAAGAAAATATGGCAGCAGTGCTAATCACCCTCGAGTCTCAACCTTTTGTAGCCAGAGTATAGTCGCCCTCCAACTCCTGAAATTTCACACGTCTCATTATCTGTTCCTTCTTGCCTTCTACTTGAACTGTTTCCCACGCTATTGTTATCGAAAACCCTTCCGCCTCTGCGACTCCGCCCACACACACCTGCATGACCGACGGTCGGCCTAAACCTCTTGACCTACTGTAACCGCCATTGTACTCCATTTTCCACACTTCCCTACCAGCGGCCAATGACCTCTTTCAGGCAGTTAACAAGGATTGGCAGTAGAGATGAAAGCACGGGAGGTGAATCACACCGCCTGAACCAGATGTGACGGGCATTCCTTTCGACTGGTATAAATATGGCCTCACCTGCCTTACAAACTGCACCAAACTGCACTTTGCCCTAGCCAGCTTCCACAGTAGTATGCCCTGCATTGCTCCCTAACCTGACACGGTACCATACTGTCTGGAAGGGTGTCATGCCCTATGACTCTGCCCTCTGCTATGTCCAACTTCCATCTTGACGCTTACCTGGCTAGCCTCTACCTGAACCTCCTATACCTGCAGTCCAGACTCTGCCCTGATGTCTGCCTGGAACTCTCCTCCGTGAGCCCATCTTCTCCAGTAGTTCAACAGTGCCACTTAACGTACTCTGCCAGTGTCAATCTTGGGTTGAATCCCAGGATACCAGCAAGAGAAAAAGGCTCACTTACAGTGCTCCATTTCATAGTGTTACTCAATGCTGTTAGTCTTAAGTTCTAGATCCTCACTCTAAGTGTTCTTGCTTACAATTTGGTGGCACATTTGCTGTTGGTATAGTATATAGCAGGTTCAGTCTTACGAGTGCCACGGAGCCAACTAGCTATCCTGTAATCATATCTTCTGATAAACCTCATAGAAATAGTAATTCATTTGTGAACAAAATTACGTTTAAATTCAATCCTTGAAGTAAGCTAGTGTTTTCTATGAAAGGTTCTTTTACATTTTCTTTTCATGGCCCTGCGTGCCCCGCTAAGTCAGTTTCAGCCTGTTCGCGTAAGGTGTGGAGTTTGCATGAAGGTTTCAAAACTGTTTTGAATATGTAGATATGCTTGTAATCACGTGTGGAATTAGAAGAATCTACTTAATCTCACGACTGCTGCAATGACTGTTATACATTCCAGAGTCAAAAAAATATTTTAAATTAAAGGCCTTCCATTCCGTAACTATCTAGTATACAATGAATTTACGCAGAATCTTCTAGAATTAGAGTTCATTCTCTTATAGGCAAGCCTACCCGGTCATCATGACTGTCCCTTAATTCTTTCTATTCAAAACTTGCCTCTCCGTTTCTCTCCAAGGGGCTTAGCGTTATGTGATACATACGACGGTGCCGCTAATTGGCCCTTCTTTTACAATCTCTGTAACATAGCTTCAGGAAGAGAAGATGTTGTATTGAGGGCAAAAGAATATGAACACAACAGATAATGAGCGTTTTTTACCAGTGACTCTCATCCATTATCTATTGTACTCTCTGACAATCTGTTTCAAAATTTTCCAGTTAGTTCGTAGGAAGCCGTATTGTACTTGCCAATCCTGTCATATATACTCGTAAGGTCTTTTACCAGCCTCAGCAGTTCTCAAAACTCCCCGTCATATGAGAATATCATACGAGACTTCTTCAATTAACTTGAACTAGCTTTCTACTAGCCAATTCTGCGAACTTGCTGCCTCATCATTTTTGTTGGCATTTGTTTATCACACTTTTCTAAAGCCATGTGTAAACGTCGCCCTTTTTCACCCATATCAGTTTTCATCCCACTATCCATTACCACACCTGTTTCTATTCATGGACATCTGAGCACTCTTCTTACAAAACTCCTTTCATATACATC
>NC_061093.1:39793509-39803509 GCF_015104395.2 Macrobrachium nipponense
ACACATATATATATATATATATATATATATATATATATATATATATATATATATATATATATATATAGTGTGTGTGTGTGTGTGTGTGTGCGTATGTCTACATGTATGTGTATGAAAATGAAAAGGCACATAAAAAACTATCCGAGGCGTGTAACTAGTGCTTTCATAGGCTTTTTGTCTTCATAGTATATTAATAGTTTATTGTAAAAATCTCTATATATATATACGTGTATGTATATATACATTTATATATGTGTATATATATACGTGTGTGTATTATGAGCGTATGTATGTGTGTGTACGCCTGTATGCATCTTGTATCCCTACATTCTTGAACTAACGCATCCAAAAGATTAAGGAAAGTATCGACTTCAAGCCCCTTGCGTGGTATATTGCAAGAAATTTTGTCAGAGAAGGAAGTGTCGCTTGAAATCCTGCGCGTATAGCTGAAGCCATTAAGGTCAGGGATGACCTGCTTTTCGCTCGCTTGATGGTCTTCGTGGAATTTAGGCGTTGGGAAGGAAAATCAACCTTCCATTTTTCAGGTTATTTTCAAGTAATGTGTTGTTCATCAGAAATAGGGCGTGTTAATATTATGTTTAAGCTGGCCATTTTTATGTGTATGAGTAATCATAATGCATCAGCTTTTCAGTAATAATAATAATAATAATGTTAATAATAACTTAATTCATAAAATAAAATCCCCTTAAAAAAATGATGAGCTGATTATTCTACGAAGAATAACAGAAAAGATATTTTACGGCCTGTGACATTTTGGAGATTTTCGTTTTTTGATTCAGAGTAGAGGAAAAATTAGAGAAAGTTATTCTTCTCTTTTTTTTTTTTTTTTACACATTTCGGTCACATTGTAAATTGTGCCTTCCCTTTTGCAGTCCTCTTATTCATTCTGAAGTAACCAGTGCGATTGTGGTAAAACCCGGGGTATCCTTTTAGGAATTCTTTTGGTTTCTGTAAACGAAGAATGGAAAATCCTATTGGAATGCAATTGGTTTATCTCTGAGAGAGGTTCGGTGTCCTGGTTATTAAACATCAAAGAGCACCTCTCTCTCTCTCTCTCTCTCTCTCTCTCTCTCTCTCTCTCTCTCTCTCTCTCTCTCTCTCTGTGTTTTCGAAATTAACAACAAAGAATAAATCTACCCAGCATAATGACACTTTCAGGGTAGAGAAAGAGAGGAAAAAAATGAAAGAAACCGGAATATTAAAAAAATACCACAGTGAGCATTTGAGATGATTACGTGTGCCCTCTTTTATATATATATATATATATATATATATATATATATATATATATATATATATATATATATATATATATATATATATATATATATATATATGCATTCAGCTACAGATGTCCTTAATATCCAATTCGCTCTACCTCGGAATTAATATATTTTCATATACGTTAACCGTAAGGGAATTTTTTAGTTGATGATAATTTTGTCTTCTCGTGGATTCGAACCAACGCACAGAGAGAAATCAGGACTTCAGTGATTCTACCGACTTGGCCGAGTGTCTCGGTAACTTCTGCATAACCTTTAACCATCAAGTATCACCCCTTCTAAATATAGTTTCTTTCTTGGCCTGAATTCTGTTCGTGATCCAAAAATTGAAAGAAACGGAAGTAAGACGAACATTAGAAATGTCGTCCCATCCTGAAATTTATAGCAAAGGAAGTTTGGACATTAAGTCTCTCTCTCTCTCTCTCTCTCTCTCTCTCTCTCTCTCTCTCTCTCTCTCTCTCTCTCTCTCTCTCTGTGAAATAGCTAAATGCCTTCCTTCCCAGGCATCCGACCTTGGTTATGACTCAAACGTTTTAGCATTATAATGAAAATATAAAAACAAAAAGACATACCCGTACAAATGGCTTTCAGCTTCCATGGAAGCTTTACAGTTCTAGGTAATCTTGCTTTCCACTGTTATTCTTTTGTTTCTTTAGAAACATCTTCTGTAGTTATGGTATGGTTCCCAAAACAGCGTTGCAATTTTGAGGACATACCAAAGCGACTTTGGCGTCAGTGGCCAGTAAAATTAGTTTAATTTTTCATATTTTTCCACATATGAGAACTCCGTTTTGGGTAGGAATTCTTGGCGTGTTTTTTTTTTTCCTTTGCGCCTTATTTCACTTTAAAGCATTAATGCTTTCAAAAATAATAAACTATAATGTTGCATGGATCATGTAGGTGGGGGTTGGGTTTCGCCAGTTCCAAGTGAATGCAGTTGGACACCAAAAAAATATGACAGCATGGATATAAATGATTGAACATTGTTTTCTTAAAGTAAATTATTATTAGTAGCAAAGATTTGCGTAGTTGATGATAATTTCAACAACAAAAACAGTAACAACAACAACTACTACTAGTGAGTGTATATATATGTGTATATATATATATATTTACAAGGAATAAGTGAAGTGAAATCAGGAATTTAACGAAATCCCTAGGGAATATGTGAAATGACCAATTCGCTTTGGAACATTTGAATCCCGAGGGCTAGTACAGACACGGTGAAACCGTGATTTACCTACACTGTTCCGCCGTGTTTAGTACTATCCCGATGGGTATCTTATGCCCCTAAGTGCATTTGATCCACCAGTGGCTAGTACCTTTAAAAGTGAAAATTAAGTTTCGAATCTTCCCGTCATTTCAATCTGATAATATCGGCAGTATTGCCGTGAATGGATGATAGCGTCATTATACATTGGCTCCTGCATTTCAAGACTTAGTGTGACCAGTCTGTTTTCATTGCATGCACAATGCTCAAAATATAAGTATTCCTTTTTCAAAAGATTCATATTCGTTCCAGTGATGACATTTTTCTTGGAAAGCGTGCGGTAACCCCTGTATACAAAATAAATGCTTTCAAGTGCGTATGTTATATTATATCCCAGCAGACGACTATTTACACTGGGAAGCCAGCGTTTGCAAAGTAGGACAATGCATCGTGCCATGAAGCTAATTAATTCCGGAGCAAATAGAAACGGAACGTTCAGGGGTGAATGGGGCATTTTCTAAATGCAAACAATTGTTATACTATTTTTCCCAGTGATTTCAGTAGACAATTATGCAGCGAAAATTAGTTTCAGCTCTGGTTTTGATTGAATGAGAACAAATAGGAATATGTCATTTGTAAGCCCTGTTGCTTTTTTTCTTTTATTTTTTATCGATTTTTTTATAGAATGCTAATATGAATACAAGTATTAACACAGTTAATAATAAAGGGTCATAATTATCATGCCTGTTACCTCGCCTCAACATCAGTTCCCTAGTTTGATCCCTGCTGACCTAGGCAGTGAATTATGTACCCGGTAGTCAGTCAGTTGTGATGGGATGCAGCTAGGGTAGAAACGTCATGAGATTAGGAACCTTATCCCAGAATTATTCATTTGTAAATATATACATAATACATATATATATGTATATATGTAGAATGTATATAGACATATGTGTATGTATCTGTAGGTATGCGCGTGTCTATATACTGTATATGAATGTTAGCGCCAACATTTACACATTCATGTCGAACGTGGTTGATAAGAATGTTCCAACTTCATCTATTGAATCGTAAGCTTAGTTTGTACTCTATATCTTTCGAAAATGACAAGAAAATGGTCCATTGTAGTGAATATCTGTTGCGTTGTAATCATGTATCCTGAATCACGAAGGCCATTGAAGGAAATGGGAGGAGAAAAGATACCCGTCTCTGTCTGTCTCCTTTTGATGTCAAAAGATTCATCGTGACTGCGATTGGGTACAATCTCAAGGGTCTATTCATCTGATGTGACACTGAGCTCATTAGGATGACGTTGAACGAACGCTGAAGTAGCTGAAGAAATATCAAATGAGCAACCAGACACTTTTTATCCATTCTGTATTTCTATTGTTTTTCTTTCTTTGTAACGAGTCGACCCTCTGCTTTAATGATTGCGTCATCCCTGAGGAAATTTACAAAAATATTGTGATTTTCCTCAAAATCATGTTGACATAATTAAAGGTATTGTTTACGGAGCTGCCAATGTTAAGCATGAAAGTAACTTCCCTGCACGCTGTAAGAAAAGTTTGACCGATCTTAAAAAGGAGAATACTATCCACATTACAAAAGCTGATAAGTCAATTAGTATAGTAATTTTAGATAAAGCTGACTACATATCACGTATGCAAACCCTACTGGAGGATGATGTAACTTATAAAAAACTAAAAAAAAAAATCCCCTTGATCAAATCATAAAAAGCTTTATTAGCACAGTGGAAAAATCCTTAAAGATAAAACAGAACTACTAAGAAAATTGTCAGTCTAATTTCCTTGGCTACCTTACCTGTATGGATTAGTCAAAACGCACAAAGAAAATAACCCTATGCGGCCTATTATCAGTACTGTTGGCTCAATTTCATATAAACTTTCGAAATATATCACTAAGATCTTGTCCCCGTTACTTGGAACCATCTCCGATTCTCATATATATAATTTTCTAGATTTACTTGATAAATTAAACGTAATTACTCTTTCCCCCACTGATAGATTCGTTAGTTTTGATGTATGTTCTCTTTTTACCAAAGTCCCTATAGACTCTATTTTAGAATATCTTAGTAATGAACTACCTCTACCTGTAAGTCACATTATTTCACTCACTAGGTTGTTCATTTGTAATTGTAAATTTATATTCAATGTGAATTTTATCAACAAATATTTAGCATGGCAATGGGCAACCCTTTATCACCACTCCTCTCAAACTTGTACATGGAATTCTTTGAAAAACGCTATTTACCTAATATCATTTATATTCCTGTAAAGTGGTATAGATATGTTGATGATATTTTAGCTGTTCTGCCTGCTGGTATTGATGTAAATGATTTACCCTCTAAATTACATAACCGGGTACCATCGATTAAGTTTACTCTAGAATTGGAAAAAGACAATTGCCTCCCTTTCTTAGATGTTTTGATACATAGAGAACCATTTCAGTGTAAATTCAGTATTTATAGGAAACCAACCAACAACTTAACTTATGTTCATTTCTATTCACGCCACCATCTTAACATCAAAATATCAATTGTTTCTTCTATGGTTCTACGAGCATTGCGAATTGTCAGTCCACAATATTTGGATCAAGAAATTGAATACATAAGAAAAATAGGGAAAGATTTATGTTATCCTTTGCATATATTAGATATTTGCTATAATAAAGCCCACAAAAAGTTTTATAGTGTAAGCAACACTGAGAAAGAAAATTCTAAGAACATTCTCACTTTACCTTATTTTAACGGATTTGAAACCATTAAATCATTTTTAAAAGACTTTAAGGTCAACCTTGTTTTTTCCTATAATAACACACTAAAAGGAATGTTAATAAAAAATGGCCTCAGGGAAAGCAACAACATAATACATAAAATTCCATGTATGGACTGCCCCTCTTTTTATATTGGACAGTCGAGCAAGGGCTTAGAAGTAAGATTAAAACAGCATAAATATTCTGTCAAAACTAGGCAAACATCTAATGAAATATTCATTCATTTGGGTGAAAACAACCACTGGATAAATTGGATTAGTAGTTCAGTAATAGCAAGATCAAAAGATGTCTTATCACAAAATCTTTTAGAATCTGCCATAGTACAACTTACTTCCCATTGTAATTTTGATATTAGTCGTGGCCTGTTTAATTTAGACGCTTGTATTTGTACATGTTAAGAATGACCTCAAAGATATGATTACAGACTTAAATACAAATTAGTTGCCTTAGATATATTTTCTTTGTATATATGTATGTTTAATATGTTTTGTGAATAAGTTTTTGTTTACTAAAGATCTGAATGTGGTCAGCTGTCGCCCTGTATAATCCTTCAATTGTCTTGTCCGTGTGTGTGAGCAGTTGGACTTGATCGTTTTGTTCTTAAATTGTACCCATGTTTATGCTTGTTTGGAAAGGTTACTCATTCTCTGGGTGTGTTGTATTCTAGGTACTAATCTCCTTATAGTCCCTATCTGTCACTTATACGACCTTTCCTGTACCGCCAATTTCTCATGTAAGTCAGTTTGTCTGCTAAATGAAGGACGTTGAGTCGAAAGATCTTGCAGAAACCCCATTGTTTATCTTTCCTTCGTGGCTTATACCTATATTTATGGATTTATCACGTTCCAAACTTTCGTGATTCAGTTATACGTATATATATATATGATATATATATATTATATATATATATATATATATATATATATATATATATATATATATATATGTGTGTGTGTGTGTGTGTGTTTTTATATGTGTGTGTATTTATGTATTACATACACATATAAATAATCAAAGCCTTCTTATATTATATGTTGGTGTATCAACGATAGTGTAACTAAGTGGTATCCAGTCAAGAATTATGTAGGCCCAAGACACCTTGGCATATTTTGGGGGCCGGCGGTCACGAAAATTTTGGGAATTAACTGGTCAAAGGGTCAATGTCACTACCCTGTTGCTCATAGATTTCAGTTTTGATACATGTTTATCTGTGTTGTTGAATTATATTGTCAATTTTATACATGATATTAATATCAATTCATAGAGATTTTAAGAATTTGAAATGATCAGATTTTTGTCTCCTTTGACGGAATTGTGACAAAATTGACTTTAAACCATAATATTTCAATTTGCTTTGAGACTTCCAGCAACTAGTTAAGGGTTGCTAGCGTGCTGCGAAGTAATCTTAAAATATATCTGGAGATTAAGAATAAGGACAAGAAAGACGGGTCTTTAAATTACTTTAAAAGGCTTCCTGATGATTCCTCAGGAATGAAGACTGAATTCTATACCTTAGCAAAGCAGAGGATAAATCAAAGAAAGGTTTATTTGCATTCAATGAGATTTCCAAGCTATAACAATAACTGGAAAACCTGTTGCTGTTGCTGACGATTTGATTTTGCCCGCAATATCTGAGGTCATTTCAACTGTCGTGCAACAGAATCCCAAAAGAATTACAGATGTCATTCCATTAAGCAACAATAGATTATCAAGATGCTTTAATGAATTGACAAAGGATTTCGAGAATCATCTAGCTGCACTTTCCCAGTAAAGAGTTTTGGTTTGCAAATTTGTGAGTCATCTTTATGGAAATGCTTTTGGCCTGCAGTCTTTGGCTAATACCCAAGGCGTAACAATTTGCAAAAGAGTATTTCGCTGTTTCAAAGAATATGCCGCTGGGTAACAATGGCTGAGCTGTCATGTCAGTTAGATACTGGAGTCTCATTGCGTATTTAAAAGAGGCTGTGTCTACCGTCTGTTTCACAGTGTGGTCCATTGTTAACACCTTATTGCAAAAAATCTGGGAGGAAGCCTGAACAATGCGCTTTATCTTGAAGTCAAGGCTGCCAACCACATCATGTAAACCCAGTTCAAGGTCGCTTCTTCCCGACAACTCTGTTTTAACAGTATAGAACAGTGGTTCACAACCTTTTATTGGCCATGCCTTACCTAATCGCCTCTAAAATCATGATGGCTCCCTGTGTGTGGAGGAAGCCCAAAACGCTATTAATTTGGTTTAAACATTCTCTGATTGTCCCCCGCCGCTCCCCCTTAAAAATCAAATTACTGTACGCCCCACGTTGGGAACCGCTGGTGTAGAAGAATTTGAACGCCTACTTTTCATGCGCAGGTGACTTGCGTGCGTCACGGGTTTGAGGTTTTGGACAGCAATGTAATATTTCTGAATAATAAGCAGCTTGGAGAATAGTAGTAGCTGGGAATGTCGACATATTCTACCTTTCAGAAATATTGGGAAAGTTAAGTTTACTGACTGAAAAGCTACAAGGAAATATAACGAATTTAAACTTGCCAAGAAGCTGTTTGTTCAAGGAGTTGACGTATTTCTCTCGCCACTATTGAGGCGTTGCAAGATGATGATATATTTAGTGTACATTGATCACTTGAAGAAATTGTATAATGATACTGAAATTCGGTCCAAAGATCTCTGGAAATAAGTATTCCACGTTGGATGATAGTAGACCATTTGGAACGAATGCAGCCGAAGTTGTGAATTGCGAGAAAGCCTCTTTGAGTAGGGAAGTAGGTTGCTCAAGTAAAACTTATGACGACGTCTCAGTAACTTAAGGACAAGTAAAGAAATTGCAGTGATATTCCCATTGCTGTGGCAAGAAACGAAATCATATTTTCCGACCTTTCCTGCTTATACCTTGTTAAGTCAGATTTTCCCAGAGTTTACTGCCTTCCCATCTTTCAAAAGCTCCCCACCGTTTAGGAAATGTAAGTTGAAGTACCCTCTTGTTTGTCTAACAACCTTGTGTCCCACTATTGGTAAACTTGCGAAAATACTTCGCAATATATGAGGTAAATATAGTTTATATCACACATCCATCTGTACCAGCACAAGAAAAGAGTGGATGAAATAAACAGACATTTGGATTAGCAAAATTCATCCTATACCGGAGGATATGATAGGATTTCTTCTCATTTTCAATTGTGACCCTGCAGTGATTTGAAGGGATTAAGTTAATTGCGGATCTGCAACCCTATCCTCCCCTTTCCATAAGTCAATGGATCAGACCAGACGGCTTATATTCGTTATGCCTAATCTTGCAAAAAAAATTCAATATCATAAATATTCGCATCTCACATTTTATTCAGGCGATATCAGGAGATATCAACATTCGTCCTAATATTCGGGGACTGTTCTCCCCACCTGACACCCTCATTGTTATTTGATTAATGGCATTCTCTTCTATCTGATCCCTCCACTTTCGTTCAAGAGACGAGTCCGTCCTTTTCATGACCCCCGACCCCCCCATTATTATTTTTTCCATTTCATACTAGAAGGAAAAAAAGGGGGGGGGGTGCTGGTTTTGGTCGCCTCTCCCGACGGCATTCTCTTGAAGATTTTTTTTTAAATAGAAAATACGGTCTTTTTCTTTTTTATTCTATTGGAGATATCATCCTCAGTAAATTAATCTAAACCTGTGTGTTCTCATATGACAGATGTATAGTTTATCAGATCAGATAAGTACATACAATCATGCATATATATATATATATATATATATATATATATATATATATATATATATATGTGTGTGTGTGTGTGTGTAGTGTGTTATATATATATATGTGTGTGTGTGTGTATGTGTGTGTACCATAGGGAGGGAAAATGAAACATGGGGTATAATTCGCCCCAGTGTCTCCTTTGGTTTTCTAAAGGTATAATTAGTCAGAATTTATTCGCGGTATTTCATTTTCTTTGTAGTAATTCTACATATATACATAACGAGTTATTGTAATTTTACAAACACATACACACACATATATATATATGTGTGTGTGTATAAATTCACAATAATAACTGTGTGATAAATATGCAAAAGTACCACAAAGAAAATGAAACACTGAGTCTATATTCTGACCAATTACGCTTTTAGAAACCTTATAATTATGTATAATATATATATATAATATATATATATATATATATGTGTGTGTGTGTGTGTGTGTGTTGTAGTGTGTGTGTGTATAATATATATATATATATATATATATATATATATATATATATAGATATTGTATGTATGTCTGTACTGAAGTTTGCAGTTTCCTCTATCATGATATAACTTAAGAGAAAAAAAATCACCTAGGCATTACCAAATTCGTGTTGTATCTACAGAATGGCAAATGAACCTCCAGTGCAGAACCATTCCACAATAATAATGGTTGTTCATAATTTTAAGACCGTTATACCATTTCTGTTTTATTAATTTTGTCACTTTTTAGATTCAGATGTATTCGTTTTTAATCATCTTTGTTTTCCAGTGAAAGCTTACTTTGCAAGTTAATGTTGTTTAATGTTCGGTCCAAATGATTGCACACATACCTTGGATAATCATGAATGGTAAAAAAAAATATTTCTATGATTTAAAAACATTTACCGGTACTCTTTGTTTCTGAAATAGACGTTATGTAGTGTTAATCAGAAATAAAATTACTAATTACC
>NC_061093.1:39811009-39991016 GCF_015104395.2 Macrobrachium nipponense
AGGTAGAGCGAATTGGATAATAAACGACTTTGTCAGCTTAATGTTTGGATTATATATATATATATATATATATATATATATATATATATATATATATATATATATTAATATTCGTTTATATTTTGCATATGTGTAAAGAAATGTATTGGAGGTATTTCTAAATGACAATCAGGAAAATGCTTGAGGGATGGGCATTTTCATATTGCGGCCATTGTTTTTGTTGTCGTAGTTATTGTTGTTGCTTCTGGTGGAGCTGCTGCCAAGTGAAAAAGGTAAATGAAATTCTGGGCAAGGCTTCCGCAGGGAGGAAGACAGTAGAAAAAAGGGCTTAACCAATTTCTGGCCATAGTTCGGCAATAAAACGGAAGCCATGAAAAAAGTCTAGGGACCAATAATGTCCCAAGTTAAGAGGGGCCTGGTTTGCGTCAGCCTCATTTCCTTATTGCCCGAAGTTTGGCTGGACTGAAACCAAAATAAAAAGTCAGAATTTCCTAATGTTTTTGCCTATACTTCTTTCGCATTTTATTTATGGTCTGAAAAGGAAATTTAATATCTTAGCTGAAAGTATTACGGGAGCTTATCGTAAACTTTTACTTACCAATAACCCGTTTTCCTTTAGAGGTTTGACCGTAAGAAAACATACCATACTGTCTGCTGCTGAATTCGTGTATTCACTTTTTTGAAAACAACAAAACAGTAACTGCTTGAATTGGTTTGTATGAAATATATACTGTCTGTCATTTTCCTGTGGTATATGCTTTAGTATGTATATATATATATATATATATATATATATATATATATATATATATATATATATATATATATATATTATATGTATATGTATAGATATATTATATATATATATATATATACTAAAGCAGATACCATAGGAAAATGACAGACAATATATATTTCATACAACCAATTCAAAGCAGTTACGTATATATATATATATATATATATATATATAATATATATATTATACATACATACATACATACTTACATACATAAACACATACATACATCATATAGACAAAATATTTGGTTGTGTGAGTGTTTGCGTTTATGCGTAATGAATAAATGTTTTATGATTTTTATCACGAAACTCGATAGGCGAAAATAAAGCCGCAGAAATAACATTATAGTAGCATTTACAATCTTCGCGCAGTGGTATGGAACAAACCAAAATAGATCCATCTGCTAAACAAGGTCCCCCAGAATAAGGTGAAACGACGCAAAAGCAGAGCCAAAACAAGAGAAGTTGGAGTGAAAAGAAATGGAAGAGCGAGTGGGTTCATCCTTGGGCAAAGGCACTCGTCCTCAAGACTTCTCTGATGGTGAACTGGTGTCATTGTCTGGGTTTGACTTATGTAAGAGGCCTTCCAACCTCGACCCTTTTAGTGTATTATTGAGTTCACGTCTGTCGTCGTAACAGACAGTTTGCTTGGGCACGAGCCTTCTTCAGTCGAGAATTGGACCTTGTCTGTCAAAATGGACGGAGCACATCAATATTGTTCTTAGACGTTGATGGGGTAGAAAAAAGGTTAATACTCTAATGAGCTAAAAAAAAAAAATAAAAAAAAAAAAAATAAAAATTAAAAAAATAAAATATAACAAAAAATACGCCAAGTTTCCTCGGTGCAATCGAGTTTTCTGTATAGCGCATAATCATTTCCACCGAAAATAGGCCTCGGTATAGTGCTGTATCAGCCGCGGCCCATGAAACTTTTCTTTTACAAAAAACTAAACGCAATGTTCCACTTTTGCAGGTAAAGCCAGACATCTAGAAGACACCTTTTAAACGGCAAAAACTTCTTAAAGCCTTTTTTTTCAGCTTCGGTAACCTATTTTTCTCTAAGCTCAGTACCATATTTCATAGCAGCAAAGCGTCATAATATATATATATAGATATATATATATATCTATATATATATATATATATATATATATATATATATATATATATATATATATATATATATATATATATATATAATGTGTGTGTGTATGTGTATGTATATATATACAAAAATATGTGTGAAATAAAACAAATACCTCTTTTGTTCATTTTGATATTTATTTTAGATTTTCCACATAAGGGGCGCTTTTACTATTAAAGATCTAAATAATTCACATTATAAACTTCCCCTCTAGTGGGTGCTTGATTTAATTAGATATGGAAACATTAATGAACGGAAAGTTAGACAAGAAGAAATATTCAGTACTCCTCTCTCTCTCTCTCTCTCTCTCTCTCTCTCCCCTCTCTCTCGCTCTCTTCTCCTCTCTCCTCTCTCTTCTCTCTCTCTTTATTATATATATATATATATATTATATATATATATATATATATATATATATATATATATATATATATATATACTATATATATATATATATATACTGACCACAAAGTGACGAGAAATGGTGAAACAGGTGCTGAATTCAGCTGTTCCTGCACTTTTTATTTCCAACATTTCTTGCCATGTAATCACATTATTGCTGTTGTAAGACAAGAGAACATTGATGTTTCTACTATCAACAGGCATTCACGATGGCGAACAGAGAATACTATGATTCCTACAGTGGGATTAGAATCCGAGACCTCCATTACACATATTACACTGCCCAATTGTCCAATGACCCCTGCCCAAAATTTCCGAGAGTCAAGAAACAATGCATCGACTCACAGCGGTGCTAACTAATAGTGGAACTGGAGTGTACAAAGCTCGACTTGATATGCTGAAACGTATTCTTACTTGCTGGGAACAGGGTCATGAATACCAAAATGATGATAGTCCGCAGATGCCAAGCACATCAACTTCACCAACGTCACAAACGCCATCTTCACCAACGTCACAAACATCAGCTTCACCAACGTCACAAACACCAGTTTCACCGACGTCACACACACCAGATTCACCAATGTCACATACACTAGCTTCAACAGTCACAACAGCAGACTCCCAAGGATTACAGCTATTGAATGCTTATCTTCCTACGGTAAAAATGAGAGGTCGTCCCAAAGAGTCCAGGGTATTAGGACAATTGAATCATTCAAAAGTTTCTATAGCTGGAGTCAAAGTGAAAGCAAACAAAGTGTCCACAAAGAGAAGCAAGAGAACGAAAATCTGTAGCGAGTCAAATGATGTGTATGTTATGCATAACACTTACATACTCATTCATTCTGCTCCACTAAGACTGTTTAGATCTATATGGCATAATGTATATTTTGTATAATAACTTGATTTTAATGTGGAATAAATGTATTTTTGATAAGATACTTTTCATTTGTGTGAAATAAATTTTTTACTCTTAAATTCCTTTTAACATCCTAAACTGCAGCTGCTAAGTATCTATTAATTCTTATAGATTCTCGGTGAAAAAACAAAAACAATATTATCATCGATCGGTGATGATAACGCCTGTGTTCTTATCACTGTGCGGTGATTATAATCCAATCAGTAGTATCACTGTACGGTGATAATACAGACAGCCATATATATATAATATCTTAATATAAAATATATATGTATATATATATATATATATATAATAATATATATAGATAGGTATATGTTTCACCCCTCCTTATTCCCTAAACACAAACTGGGAACTCTTACCTGTTGCCAACGGTGCCCTGTCTGCAAGATGTCACGAGGCTTATTAAGACTGCGTAAATATAGAAAAATACTATTTATTTCCCAAAGCAATTGGTTATAACATAGAACAAAATGATTAACAACTCATAATGGCATAAACACCCAAATCTACCCATAAAGAAACCAGTAAGATAACATTCTACCCTCCTGACTAAGGTTACACTCCCAAACCCAAATATGTCATAACGTCTCGTATTAGTCAGGTTAGAGAATCCCGTTTCTAATCAACCATGGAATTGGACCCATCTGTAATAAAGATAATAGGTATGAAACATATCTCCCACATCACTCTTTTCTCAAAGTATTCACGTAAAGAGAGTATTTCACACTTCTCTCTCTTTTCAAAAGGTAACAGTTTTCTAAGTTTTTATAGAATGTGTCCTACCTTTACGATGGGCGTTTGCTCCCGACACTCGGAGCAACCACTTGATCTAGTCTTGTTCATCTCAAAGAATGCGTCTTCCGCAAGTACCCTGAACTATTAGGCCAGTAATACGCGTACAAACGAACGTACATGCCTCACGATCGGGAGAATGATCTCTGAGTCAAGTTGCTTGTTCAGCAAATACCTTTTTCTCCAAGTGAACTTGTACTGCACCACCTCTTGTCTCTAAGCGAGGAGAGCTATGTGACTTCACTATCATTATATGACACTTTAAACATATTATTAGCCATTTCCCCTCTTTTCACCTACTAAATATATATATATATATATATATATATATATATATATATATATATATGTATATATAATTATATATATATATATATATAGATATATATATATATATAGTATATATATATATATATATATATATATATATATATATATATGTATGTATGTGTGTGTGTATCTGAAAATAAAAGACCCATAAAACACTATTGAACGTTGCAACCATATATTTCAAACAAGTGATCAGGAGCACAGACAAAAGCGCTCACAATGTATAAATGGAGTTTTATGGGCATTTTATCTTCATATTATACTGTTGTATTACAGTAAAAGACATTCTATATATATATATATATATATATATATATATATATATAGTATATATATTTGTGTGTGTGTGGGTGTGTTTCTGTGTTTGTGTGTATTAATAGTCAGTGTACTCATGACGCCATTGCATCATTGAAACGAAAAAATGTTCGTATCTAGTTTCCACTTTATCCTTTGCACGGTTGAAAACCCAAGTAACACAACAAAGGATTTCCAGTGCGCTGATACCAGGGATAAATCCTTTGAGGGACTATCTGCATGATCGAGCATTTTACCGTTCTAATCCCGAATGGTTCTTCGATCCTGTCGATTTCTAATTGTATTTTGGGAGTTTGGATAAGAAGGGATGGGAGAAGCGATGAGTAGACTGTATCTTTTTATCTAGTTTACAATGGTGCTTTTTTTTTTATTATGAGACACTCCAGTTTGATGGAAAGTCGGATGCCAAATTGGTTACCCGCTTTGTAGGGACGAGTATCGTAACATATAAAAGGAGTACGTGGTATAATTGTCAATTCCCAAATTCGGAAAACACTGTAGGAATATAACTGATCTTGCTATGCAGTTCGTTCAGGACGTTAGCATTTAATCCACTTGATTATTCTTCTTCCTCCCCATCCTTTTGTTTCTTTCTTTGTCTCTGCTTTCTGTTTCTTTTAGGTCGTTGCTTGGAAAAAAAAAATCCAATTACCATTCTCCCGGTCTCTAGTAAAAACATGTGTAGCATTTATGTTTTCTCGTCAGTAATAGATCGTGTCTTTGTCTGCATAAACAGCAGTATTTGAAAAATACTGTAAGCACTGCGTGAATCCCCGGAATAAAAGATGTTAGTATATTATCAAGAAACAAAGGTATTAAATGAAAACAAATATATTTAAACAGTGTTCTAGATCCTTGAATCGACAATTAAGATAAGGATTTCTATGCTGTTTGCATATTATCGAAGTGTATACTCCCTTGCCGACAAGGGGCTGCTTGGCCAATCACAGCCCGGAAAAACAATGACGTAGAATGACGTCATATCCCTTTCTGCCAAACCTCGGAGGAGGACGAATGATACTGAAAAACTTTCGTGTATTTCGCAAAACACATTTAGTCGCTGTGTTTACGAATATCATTCACCCCTAGCAATATCAATTGTGTGTGTATTTTTTTTAATAAATACGAACTGCCATATATTTTATGTAGCTTAATTAGAAAAATATAAATCGAATAAAATTATAATAGATGATAAACTATTAGCCATAGGGCCTAGTTGATTGCTGAAGAAGTTTTCATTATCCGATCTAACTTTATGGTCGCTTAAACATATATTTCAATTTGCGGAAGCTTGGCTCTCGCTGTGTCTCAGGAAGTCTCAAAGGATTATGTTGAACACCTGTCGTCTGAATCAGTATGCCGCCTCTCGCATAAGCCCGCCCCATTAAGTCTGCAAACCATCCATGGGCGTCATGTCTTCATGCATGTCACCCTGCTCCGCTGATTGGCCTCGGCATGCAGGCAGGAAAACCGTTATGAATTCATGGAACGCTGTGATTAGGTAACAATTCCCCATTCGTTGCTCAACCAATCACCGATTGAGGGAGATATTCAGACATTATTACTGTGAATATTAATGCTACTTTCAATTTTAATATTTAGCCCTCTGGACCTGACTACTGTAACCATCTTAGGTCCCTAGCTGGAATATAATTTGTACTCTGAGCACTAATTATTATGTTGTTTAACGTTTTTTTAACTACCATTCTCAATACTTCTTCAGCAACACGCTGTGTGGATATTGCCGATTTATCATTTTTTTTATCATGTTACCTCATGTATCTACGTTATTTCTATACTTTGTGCATTCCACGTATATGGCTTTCTAGCCTCAGTAGTTTTTATTTTATTTAAGATTGAAGTTAGCTATAATCTTGCTTCTGGGAGCTATATAGGAAAGGCCACTCACCACCTGTCCGTGGTTAAAACTTCATGGGCCGTGTTTGTACCGAGACCACCGAAAAATATATCTATTTTCGGTGGCCTTGATTATACGGTGTACAGAAAATTCGATTGCGCCGAAGATTTCTTAGGCGCATTTTTTAACTGTAACATAATTACCACACCTCTTTGGCGCATTCCTTAACAGAGTGCGGAATTATGACGGTGTGTGCAGTGTCACTTACACCGATCTGGACGCGATGCACGTCAAGGCTCTTCCAAAAAGCTGCAGCTGAGAGGCAATATTCCCTTCGTTACACCATCTGCATGACAGAGCAATGTCGTTCATTCTCCCCGAATGGTTCTTCGATCCTGAAGCTTCCCAATTATTTTTTGGGAGTATGCGGGGATGGGAAGGCGTCGTGTGACAATGGCTGTCGTTTAGAGACCTTTGATACTTTACTTTTTGTTGCTCTGTACTTCTTTAACAGAAAAAATATCGGGTGTAATCGTTTTCATTTCTGCAATTGATATTTAAATAGCGGGAGTGTTCCTTTGATTTCGGTTACAAATGTGCTTCGTAGCATATTTGGATTTAAAATGCCCGTGCTTATAACAAATTCAGTTTCTCAGATGGCAGATTTTTTTTTTTTTTTTTTATTCATAAGAGGAAAAACTTACTAAAATTTCAAAACCAACTAGCCAATTTATTTTCCAACATAGGATTCCATAAACACCTCATGGGTCTTCCCCGTTTGCTAGCTATGAATTATAAAAAAAACGAAAATATTCAGCCTTTTGAAAAACTGATAAATTTGATTATAGACCGTCGGACAGTTCACAGATTCTGTTAAGAATATGGGCATTGTAAATCCAAATATGCTATGAATCTTACTTGCCACAGCATTCAAAGAAACTCTTCCACTTTTTGATAATAAATTTCTTTAAGGAAGAACTGTTACAAGAGACTTACCAATTTACCAATCTTGAAAATATGAAATTGAATTTAAAAACTAACCATTTTCGTGCATGTTGTTTTTATCTCTCTTTGCAAGGGATGATAATGTTCACAGATCTGACCGTGAAATGGTTTTTGTTATAAGATTTGTTGGAGACCTGAAGTTTTGACTATCAAAGAACACTTACATAAATAAAGGAAGAGGGGAAATATTTTTTCCGCTGAAAAAAGTTTTCTTATTTTCATCTCTACGAAATCAGTGTGTCATTCTTCAACTTATTTTTTTATTATTATTATTTCTTCATATATCCGAATGTCTTTTTACTTATAACTGATAATCATTTTCAACTTGTGCACATTTATGACAATGTAGATATCAACGAAAGCCGTCCTGTGAAATATTTCAAAGGTTCTCCGACTAGTTTGATTGGCGTAAGGTCAATATTTAGCTGACAGTGCTCCTCCCCCAAAGACCAGCCTTCCAGAGCAACAGACGTGAAATCAATGATTCACCTAAAGGATCTAGGTTGGAATGACCTCTGACATGAATTAAAAAGCGAGAGGGCAACAGGGTTACATAGAGAAACACGGTTTTTGGTTACCACAATATTTCCATAGAAATCGAAATCTATTGATTTTAAAACTTGTAATTCGACAATTATGACCCAAATGCATCAAACCTTTCTATATTTGGAGATGTAATCCCTGAAATACGAGTTGACCAGTATGAAGTCTGGAATTTCCATTGACAAAGGTTAAGATATTCTTGATAAATGAGAGTATTTGAGGCAGTGGTGAGATACGAAGCCTTTTGTTAGAAATCTTACTTTTCTTGATAGAGCAGTTTCTCGTAAAAGTAGCCTTTGCTTATTTCAATAAACCGAGAGTGACAGGTATCGGTGCGCGAAATTAAGAGAGGAATTTAGTCACTATAGAAATATACGCACAATATTATATATATATATATATATATATATATATATATATATATATATATATATATATATATATATATTATGTACGTATATTTTTGTATAGTTAGTACATTCCTTTATTATTAAATTATACATATACATACAAATATACAAAGGTATGCATATATATATATAATATATATATATATATATATATATATATATGTGTGTTGTGTGTGTGTGTGTGTATGTGTGTGTGTGTGTGTGTGTGTGTGTGTATGAATGCATGTATATATGTGAGAGGATGATGTTCTTTTTCTCGATGTTCATTAATATATTCCACCTGTGTGTCATGTGTATGTACATGGTTGTCTTCCCTTACCATTACTGCCTACTATCCAAAAAAAAAAAAAAAAAAAAAAAAGAGAGAGATTTACACTCGTAACTTTTGAACAGGATTTTGAACTGCGCTTTATTTGGATTACTGAGGCACTGATTTTACAAAGAAACAACATAGTCAAAAGAAGGCTTAATATACAAACTGACACTACCAGATTAGCCATAAGGGCGATTTTCACTCTACAGAGAGGAGGAGCCGCCAGAGGCTAGCCACACCTTGAAGGATACCCGCAGTAAACAAGTGATTCTTCCAGAAAACAGTACATTTTGAAAACAACACGGGAGCATATACAATTTAATATCATGAATTTTTACACAAATTTTCCCAACAAAAATTATTATTAATGAAAAGACGAAAGAAAATATAAATATATATATATTGAGCAAGAGAAAGAGGGAGAGAGAATATCGAACCAGAGAGAGAGAGAGAGAGAAAGAAATAATAACTATATACATGTGGGACTAATTTATTAGTTGTTCATTTATTTTAAGGTCCTTCATAAACATCTTACAAATATATGGGTCCAAATGGTACATTCCCAGACTAAGATTTAGGTTGTTTTTATTAGTGATTTGTATAATTGCCGATTCCAGTAAATTTCTTGAAACATAATCATTAGATCTAGCAATTACCGAGGTATCACCCCAATTAATACAATGAGATTTTTCACTCAGATGGATAAACAGTGCATTTGAAGTCTGGGCTGTTCTAACTGAATACATATGTTGCTTTATACGTACACATAAATTTTTACTTGACTGGCCAACGTAAAACGAAGGGCAATCCTTACAAGGAATTTTGTAAATAATGATGTTATTTGTTACGGGACTATTCTTAATTAGCATATCTTTAATGGTATTGTTATAAGAGAACACTCTACAGAGACCAATACCATTAAAGATATGCTAATTAAGAATAGTCCCGTAACAAATAACAGCAACATTTACAAAATTCCTTGTAAGGATTGCCCTTCGTTTTACGTTGGTCAGTCAAGTAAAAATTTATGTGTACGTATAAAGCAACATATGTATTCAGTTAGAACAGCCCAGACTTCAAATGCACTGTTTATCCATCTGAGTGAAAAATCTCATTGTATTAATTGGGGTGATTATGATTATGTTTCAAGAAATTTACTGGAATCGGCAATTATACAAATCACTAATAAAAACAACCTAAATCTTAGTCTGGGAATGTACCATTTGGACCCATATATTTGTAAGATGTTTATGAAGGACCTCAAAATAAATGAACAACTAATAAATTAGTCCCACATGTATATAGTTATTATTTCTTTCTCTCTCTCTCTCTCTCTTCTCTCTCTCTCCTCTCTCTCTCTCTCGTCATATCTCTCTCCTCTTGCTCGATATATATATATATATATATATATATATATATATATATATATATATATATATATATATATATATATATTTTCTTATCTTTGGGGCGTCTTTTCATTAATAATAATTTTTTGTTGGGAAAATTTGTGTAAAAAATTCATGATATTAAATTGTATATGCTCCCGTGTTGTTTTCAAAATGTACTGTTTTCTGGAAGAATCACTTGTTTACTACGGGTATCCTTCAATGTGTGGCTAGCCTCAGGCGGCGGCTCCTCTCTGTAGAGTGAAAATCGCTCTTATGGCTAATCTGGTAGTGTCAGTTTGTATATTAAGCCTTCTTTTGCTATGTTGTTCTTTGTAAAATCAGTTTGCCTCAGTAAAGGGTCCGAACAGGACCGAAAGTACTTGGCTATCTCGCTTTTTCATTTTTTCCTTCGTGGCAAAAAACCTTTATTTATATATATATATATATATGTGTGTGTGTGTGTGTGTGTGTGTGTGTGTGTGTGTGTGTGAGAGGATGATGTTCTTTTTCTCGATGTTCATTAATATATTCCACCTGTGTGTCATGTGTATGTACATGGTTGTCTTCCCTTACCAATACTGCCTTCTATCCAAAAAAAAAAAAAAGTGAAAAAAAAGATTTACACTCGTAACTTTTGAACAGGATTTTGAACTGCGCTTTATTTGGATTACTGGAGGCCACTTCCCTCGCTCTCGTAACTGCCATTCTTCCATGTAAAAATGAAGTTAGCAAAACACTGATTTTTTGCTGTTGACGAAATTGGCCCGAGAGGTCCGCGCAAATTAGTAATAAAAGTGCCTGACGTCAATCGTCGCTTCTGTTAACTTTGTGCATTATGTTCGCGGAACTTTTTATACATGTCCGTTTTAACGTCGCCGTATGGCGTGAAATCGTTTTACCTTTCGTAGCCTCTTTTGTAAACTTCTTCGCAATTGCATTTGCCCTGGTTCCGTTCCAGCGGCGACATCGACAACAGCGACAGATCCGTTCTAACCGTTGTGAATTTTCATTGTTTTTTTTTTTCTTTCTTATATAAATCTTTCTTATAGTTTATTTCCAGTAACATTGATTTTTGGTTTTTCTTTCTCACAACTTTTGTAGCTTTGAAATATTAGTGTTATTCTACAATAGCTCATGATATCTTTAACGTTTTTTTCAATTTTGTTAACTTTATTCAGTTCCGCTGTAAAATTAATTTCTGTATATTTGCTTCATTGTCATCCTTTGATACGGTAGCAGGACAAAATCCCCCATGCCAGAATTCCCTGTTTTCTACAGATTGCTTGTTTTACAAACAAGGCAAAAATTTTTTACTAACAGCTACATTAACTAAATCTTACTACCAAGAAAATCACTTTAATATTACCGTGATCCAATCATCTTCCTAGGAAAACTACAGTCACCAGGGTGTCGCTAATTTTAATGTATTTATTGAATAGGTTGGAAGTGTTTTCTTTGGCAAGCTTCGTAAGAATATAGTTTATACGGTGAAAGACGAAATTAGCATCACTTAACAATTTCCCCCTCCCCCCGTTTGTAAAATATTGATCACTTCATTGTGCAGCCATTGTGAGTTTCATGTGTAAAGCAAAAAAATTAACTATCACATATAGAATACTAAAGTACCGGCTAAAAATCTAAAAAAAGAAACCTTGCTCACTCTGCAAGATATGAAGGTCTTTCAATTTGCACTTGGCAAACAAAGAAAAGCTCCTGTCCTTCCATTCTGGCTCTGTTTGTCGATGAAATGATCTCTTTTTTCCACCGGGAGTGCTTTAAGTTCTCCTCCCTCTCTTATTCGATACCTTATTCGTATTTTTCATCAGTGTCCTGTCATTTTCCTGTCAAATCTTGATACCCAGAGATTCATTCTTCAACAATATATGTTGTGTTTAATTATCGGTAAGAAGTGCTTAGTTCTGATGTAGTTCTAAATTATTTATTTCTTAAGACAGCTATTCAGGTTTGGGACCTAAATACTTTCCTGACCAAAACTCTGTAAATAATGTTTTTTATTTTCAAATGATATATTAGTAGAAAGTTTGTAATCTTGGTGATATATTTTTTTTTTCTTTTTTTGCCTCGATCGCCATTTTTATTGTGTAGAGAGACTGATTATTTCATATATGTCCGTGGGCCCTTTCTGTGCAATATTGCGTCATCATGGCATTCTTCGATGTGAACTTTGTCGTGCTCTCGGTTTTATTTTCATACTTTGCCTTTTTTGGGGAGGGTGGGTGAGGCGTTCACTAGGGAAAGCATGTCACCGATTTCATTATTTCCACATTTTAATAGCAATCCCCCGGCACGATTTTGCGTTGCTGTTTCGTTCCTTTGACTTTCAAACTTTCAAACTTGTTATTAAAACACGGCAAAGGAACGGGCAACTCATGGCAAACCCTCTCCCATATATATATATATATACGTATATATATTTCTCTGAGGAATATATATACTATATATATGTAATATTAATATATATATATATATATATATATATATATATATATATATATGTGTGTGTGTGTGTGTGTGTGTGTATATATATATATATATATATATATATATATATATATACATATATATATACATATATATATATATATATATATATATATATATATATATATATATATATATATATCTGTGGAGAGAGAGATAGAGAAATTGTAGGTGTGGGGGGTTGGGGAATGACCGATTTAGTAATCATTAATATGAGAGAATTATTATATTCTTATGTTTCAATGTCGGATGACTTCTCATTAAACAGACAGATGCTTCGTGTTGTGACTATGATCAGAATTTCCATGGCCTCAATAACATGGAATTGTGTCATACCAAACGTGACCAAATTCATGATCGGATGGTATTTGCTAGAGAATCAAAATTCTAATGAAGAGATAATTAAGTACATCTTAGTTTAAAAAGACCACTCAGCTGATGAACAGCTCTCCTACGGCTGGCCCGAAGAATTAGATTTTTATTTGCGTGGCTAGGAACGAATTGGTTACTTAGCAGTGGGACCTACAGCTTATTGTGGGAGTGAAACCACATTCTATCGAGAAATGAATTTCTAATCGCCAGAAATAATTTCCTCTGGTTCCACATTGACGGCAGCGGTGAGCGAACTCGGGCTACCAGATTGATAGGCGAGTATGCAAACCACTTGTCCAATGAGGAACTTGATTGAAGAGAGAAATTAATTGTAATTACATTGTTGTGTGGTTATGACGGTGCAAGGGGATATAGTTCCAAGAGTGTTTATGGAAGAAAATTACCTGCTTTCTAATCTTAATGTCAGCGACCATATGTTGCAGATTTATTTTTCTGTCGACGTTACTTGAAAAACCATCGACTGATGCGTTTTTCAGAATTGGACCTAACATTTTCTGAACTCATTTTGATGTGATTATGACACAAAGTCACTTTATCTTGGGAATAATGTAAAGCAAAGTTCTGTGTATTTTAACCCATAGCATGAGGGCACGGAACGTCAAAAATTAAAAATTGTTAACATATATCGTAACCCTTAATATGAGACCAGCATGCTGTTAAAGTTTTTTTTATTAAAATATCATGACTTTACTTTCACGTAATTACGATGCCAGATGGAAATATTAGAAGGATGATGAAATAAAAAGAAATGTGCCCTAATGAAAATAGATTCTGAGCCAGCCAATGGTAACTGTATGGTAGCTACGTTTATTACCAAGATAATGGTAATCGTATGGCAATTGAATTTTGATTATGATTTAATATTTGCCGTGTAAATAACTTCTACATTCGTTAGAGGGAGGATGGCATAAAGAGACCGAGCAGTCATGCAGATGTGTATGTTTTGAGAGAGTTGCCATGGGAACCGTGCTTCCTGAATAGACATTGACAGCCAAGTCGGAAAGCGCCAACGAACAGCTTGATTATGAAAATGTCTCATGAGACAGATGTAGAAATTTTCATTATGCTATTCACAATAGCACCTGCCTTGAAAGACCCCGATTCAAATCAGTCATTAATTAAAATCTGAACAATAAGCCTGACAGCATCGTGCATGTCGTCGTCTGGAGAAGCTATGCAGTACGCCTTGTTTTTTTCTGATTCCATTATTATCTGTTAATATCATTCAAGATGTTCTTAAAAAAACAAGTTGAATACCGGTTTAAAATAAAATGAAGACGAAGTAAGGACGAAGAAAAAGAAGAAAGAACTAAAACGAAGTAACAACGATCATCTCAGAAAATGATCAAGATATACATGAAAGATCAGAAAATACTCCAGATCTATTGTGGATTAACCCGAAAGGTGCGGTTGTCTTTGGCTGGTGCTGCATGTCAGCAGCTTGCCAGTGGGCGTTTAAGCCTTCTGACTCCTTCATTTTGTTTTCTTGTTTAAATGGTGCTTAGTTTTTGAGTAATGGAACCAAAAGCCAAGTTTCTGAAAATGCTCGGTGGAATGTTTCGCTTGTTAAGCTGCTTAAGGGATCGGAGGTTTGGACGATCTTTTTCCGGCGTCATGGAATACATTTTCAAGCAAACCCGAAAGCTGCTTGAAATCTAATCCGGAACGGCAGAAATGAAATGGGAGACTCCCGTTTATGTACCTGAGCAGCTCACAGAAACTCGGCGATAAAATTGACTTTCCTGTAATGAATAGATGTGCAGTGGTTTCATATTCATGTTTTTTCGATGGGGGAAAAATGTTTCGTCGCAGGTCAGTCAGTTCATGCAGATATTTTATGTACTGAGTTTGGCCACGATTTCGACATTACGTAATGGCTTTAAAATTTTCATTTCCGTTTACAAAATCTCCCCATTTGGCCAAGTAAAAGATAAGCCATTGCTATGCTAAGGTCACACATTCACGTATCAACGCACGCTCGCCCACGCATGGGTAGAAATTGGTAGTTGGCAACAGCTTACGTCAGTAAACCGTAAATGTTCCGTAAAACATACGTAAAATCGTGGATGTACGGTGACGGGTCGTCCGGGCGCTAAGCTCCACCCACTGGAACGCCGTAGCCCACTCCAATTTTGAAATGTTCAAAACAAGTCATGGATGGTCACGCCAAATGTCATCTGACGTAGCTCCAGGCATTGCACGTGGGACCCACCGGGTAGGCGCTGGGGTCACCAGCATTGTTCGCCGCCGCTGTTTTCTTCCCTCCGCGAAGCACGCGGGCCTCCTAATTGCGCTGTAGCCTACGGGGAAACTGATTCGCACATTAACAACCCTGTACAGCAGTCTCCCCCAAGTACTCTCCACAACGCGCCTTCAAGATGCCGAACCTCACAAAACGACCAAGGAAGGGACCATTAACGTTACATCTTCTTGCAGGACCTTCTTTCGGCCCGGAGAAGACTCCTACAGCCACTCCTGCAGACACACTCAGGACGAGGGAAATGTCATCTTCCACCTACAGGAGTCGGAGTTGGATGAGGTACAGAGTGATGACAGCGACACGGAAACTCTCCATGAAGCTACCCCCATTGACGACGGACAGAACGTTCCCTTGATCGAGGCGGAGGACAGCCAAGACGTCGAGGACGACGTGCCACCTCTGTGTCATCCTGTCGGACGAAAATGAGAGGCTGGTGGGTGGGTGGCTCGAGCACGAGGCCCAATTCATATACAACAAGGAGACGGCTGCCTACAAGGACAAAGCCAAGGTGTGGAAGGCCTTTGATGACAAGGGCCAGTCACTTGGGCCACCAGTGACTGGCAACGAGCCGCTTCGGACGCCTCTCCTGGTTCGCGTCCCTCAGGAGCCGCTTCGGACGCCTCACCGCCAAGAAGAGTGGCCAGGGGGCGAGCAGACGACTGACGGACCGGGAGAAGTGGATATTGAACATATTCCACCGCCTCAAGCCCCACATCGTCCGTCAGAAGCCCAAGATGTTGAGACTACCAGTGATATGTATATTATAATGTCTGACTTAATTTTCATTATCTGTTGAAAATAACAAATATTTTACAGTACATGCTGAATTCTATCAAAGTGAATTTACAACCTTGATTTTCAGAAGTGCAATGTTTTTATATTCCTTTGTACATGATCCATCACTTTATAGTCTGCTCTGTTTACAGGCCGGCGTAAGTAAGTCAGTGCGCCGTGCTTTGCAACACAAAATCTTGGGGGTGTGTAGGACTTGGCCGGGCCAGTTCCAGGTTGGGGTCCGACCTTGCTTGCGTTGCGCGTACATTTGCAGCGCAATTTACGGTGCTAGGTTTACGTCCGTCAGCCCGTGTCCTGTTTACCAGCTGTTCGAGGTCATTTCACCGCGATGATGCCCACGACCCACATACGTGGGCATACGCCGTCGTGATACGTGAATGTGTGACCCCAGCATTAACATTCATTGCTGTATCCAAGAAAGAAGAAATCCGGCTTTCACATACTCATGTTGATTGCTTATGTTCTACGTGAATCGATCGACAGATCTTGTACGGTGGTATCTATCTAGGTCCCCAGAGGATTTTGTGAATTGTCAAGTGGTCTCAAACTTTTTATATATATTCTGCAGTTCCTCACTGTCAACGTTCCATCCCTTCGTGTTTCAAACCTTATATCATTGCTACCTTTGTATGTATCCATAATTAAATATACAATGAACGTATGGTGAGCAGCCACAATACACTCACGAATGGGTTCCCTAAAAATAAACGACCCAACTGAAGAACCCTCACTTTGATATGCAAGATGCAGCTGCTCTCTATACCTCCCTCATATCTGATAACGAACCTGCAGTTCTTAAGTTCGGAAGACCATTAGCTATTGTCTAAATCGAGACGTGGTTTGAACATCTTCCCTTTCATTCGCATTCGTTCATTAGAAACTCCAAATCTAACTTCCCTCCAAAACTAGCTTTTAAAGTTGCAAGAGAGAGAGAGAGAGAGATGGATGTTTTAATAACTTTCTTCCCGTGGAACGTTGGAAGAGAATATTTCCATATTCCCTCATAATTTAGATCTTATCTTGGTACGTCGCGTCGATGCGTTGACAGCTAGAGAAGCAGATGTTCTCCTTTTCCAATTTCTCTCTCTCTCTCTTTCTATATATATATATATATATATATATATATATATATATATATATATATATATAATATATATATATATATTATATTATATATATATTATATATATATATATATATGTATATATATATAATATATATATATGATATGTATGTAAGTATGTATGCATGCATGTATGTGTGTATATATATATATATAGTATATATATATATATATATATATATATATATATATATATATATATATATATATATATATATATATATATATATATATATACACATACATGCATGCATACATACTTACATACATATCATCATAATCAGGTCATAAGCATTTAGTCTATATTTCATTTGATATATGTAGATAATGAAAAAATTGTCTTATTAAAGAAGATAACGGATAATATTTTCCAAAAGAACCTTGTTGGCTTTTGAAATTTTGAACGGTAATTATTTTTATTCGTAAATACAAACCAAATATCTTCTGAGTGAAATAGGAACCATTATTTTTTAGCATGCCCGGGCTCTAACCGTGAGTGTTTATAAAATCATGAGATTCCAAAATCATATCATTAATATGAAAAATAACTAAACTTCTCTTTAATAAGCAGTTTCGAGAATATATTCTGTTATGCGAGTGTTAATAGGCAGTGGCTTCTTTTTTTTTTTTTTTTTTTTTTGCTAAAAAGATATATAGCTTTTCTAGAATTATGGAAGAAAGATGGATAGGGAATGAGAAGACTTAGTTAATAGCATCATAAGAAGAGAGAGAGAGAGAGAGATTGTATGGTAGCTTTACTTTTAGGCAAATGAAAACTATATATTTATATATTTTTAGTATAATGTTCTTGTGTCTTGTGGAAAGTGACGAGATCGACTTCAAAAAGAAGTCAAAGTTGAAAAGTAATGATCACAGTGCAAGGAAATATCCTGAAAAATTCCCTGATATCACGAAATGTTATGGATTCGGGAAATCAGGAAAAGAAGGAATGAAAGGTAAGATAAATATCGTGATACAGACATATAACAGGGGAGAGCATTTCTCATTTTTGATAGTATATTTGACAAAGAGGACTAAGAGTTGTAGCTGAGATATAGTGTAAACATTCCGCATGAATCCCCCTTCACGCCTTACATGAAGAAAAAAGGGAGACATACGTATTTATAAATAACAAATTAATGTCCAAGAGGAGAATAGAACGGGGAAGCAAGAAATGGAGAGAATCAAAGGACTGACTCTTTCCTTCCCCTTCGCTGGTTTCATATTTTTCCTTGCATCCCTTTTGTGAAGGAGCGAAAGACACATTTTTTTCCTGACCGCATCACATAGTACGTCTGCCCTCTAATGAGATTCGAATCTTAACGATAATAGGACATTTTCACTGAATAATTTATGCCCCAGAAAATTAGTCATCACATGTACATTTCCTTCCATTTCTCATCGACTATTTCGCGGCTTGCTTCTGTTTTATTCTTAATGGTTTCATTTTGTCAAATGTACGTATCTGTCCATACCTCTTATTGACTAACCTTTCTTTGTTTACTTTTTAAAGTCAGTTTCTGTTCTCTCTCGTGTAAAAACATCATTTTAGAAACATTTCTTTTAAGTTATCTTCGTTTTGTTGCATTTTCTCCTGTCTCGTAAAGGTTTCATTTTATATACCTTTCGTTCAAATTCTCTCGCTGATCAGACTTCCTTTGCGAGCATGCTCTTGTTATTATTCTGTTTTATTTGTCACTAATCTTTCTTCTTTTATTTAACTGCCACTGTATTCATTCTAACCGATAGAACCACAATAACGTCTGTAAAGTAAGCCAGTCAGTTAATTATGGACGAAAACAAAACTTTTATCTCCACGTTTTTGTCTCGAGAGCATCTTCTGTTCTTTAATTTTGTATTGTGTTTCATTTGACATGTACCTAGGCTTCGTGTCTAAGTTTCTTGTGCATCTTAATCACATTGGTAATTCCGTCCCATTACACTTTCTTTCGCTGAACTAATTTTTGTTGTAGCAATTTTAAGTCACTCCTCTTCTCCATGATAATGGACGGAAAAATTAATATACATATATACATTTAATACTGTTTCTTACCTTTGTTGACCCAAGCAGTAATTTAGGCACGTTTTCACTGGACTGGGAATTAGGGGAAACAAATTAAAAAGTTAGGTTTCGACGATATATGAATAGAGTTGGAGAATTAGGCTAAGGAATGGTAGCTGTGATTACAGACATTGGTTTCAAATCGAAAATACAGTTCTCTGGGCACAATACCTGTGTTTTGTAAATGTTTGCACTAAGATAATGGCGGAAGAAAACAAGCTTCCTTTCATAGTCATTTCTAAGATTCTCTTATATGCGTCAGTTTTTATATTAAGTTATTCAAATCGCTAATGAAAGCTGCGAGTATGAAGAATCAGAGGTGATATTTCTATATTGTAAACAAAGATGATAACAGGAGTCTTGTTCGGCAAATAGCTATCATTAATGCTATAAACAGTTTGTTTTCGCTTTGTACCTTGAAATTAAGTTCGATCTCCATAATTGTCTTCAAAATGTAATGTATAGGAAGTAGGGCCTGATGTTCCTAGAAAATACTTCAAAAAAGATTTTTTTTTCTTTTGTTCATTTATTTTTCTGTCTATTTGTTGCTCCTTGATGTTACATAGCGCCCTCTCCGTCACTGTTTTCCAACGGTAAAATAGCCCTTATCATCTCACACAATTTCCTACAATTTCATAACGAGAGGCACCCACGCGTGAAAAGGGGAAATGGCCACACGACGTTTTTCTTATCAGAACTTTTGCAATCTCGCTACAGAAGTGTTCTTGTTCCTTCATTTCGTCTCGCTATTTCATTTAACGCTGGCGAGACGTCCCCTTACAATATCTTGTACGGTTGAGGGTCTTTCATCTCCTCGGAGCTTCGTCTACCGACGGAGAAGACTTTCTTTTTTCTCGTCATAAAGGTGCCTCGTGGAGACTGGGAAGGGAAAATTAAAACATGTTACAAGTATCTAGATGAAAAAACTGCCCGAGACTGTGCCTTTAAGGTCAAGGGATAACAGAGAGTTCTTTAGAAGATTCTTAGTTATATAAGATGCTTCTACGACAAATATAAGCTCTTTATTTTGAATAGTAGATAATAAGAATTCCTCTTATTTTCATACCCAAATATATTTGATAACGTTGTCACGTAAATGTTAGTTGTTTATTACATCGTCTTTCGGGAACCAGAAAACTTCTGTGAATGTTGTCTTAATTAAACAAAAGAATCGTTCGTCAAAATTGAAAATCTTAATTTTGTAAAACGTAAATCAGACAAAAAGTGAGAATGATTAATGTTATAACTCTGCCTTCACTACATCCAACAGTAAGAGTTATAGTTCCTTTCTTATGTTTCTCTCTCTTTATATGACTTAATTAAGATTAGTAACCTTACTTTCCCCGCGCACACTTCAAGGTGCTTTTTTCGTTGGTCACCGACTGTCGCCTCCATCGGAATCATGCTAATACTTTTGGACAGACATCGAACACTTTTCTTTTCGATTTCCTATTTTTCCGTTTTTAATACGTTTTACAATGAAATCCTTGAACTCTGGTACTTTTACCTAGAATTGGAAACCCAGGATCTATATTCGCTACAGAATTTATTTCAGCCCACAAACAAAAGTACTGTACTTTAGTTAGTCTTAATATTTATAACATATCCTGAATAGAGCCATCCTCGACCCTTTAACGTAATGATAAGCTGTCATGCATTGACTGAAATACAGGCAGTTGCATTCAACAGGTCTCTGTAAATACAGCAACTGACACTGAACACATGACATTAGCAATTTTCTGCATTGTAAACTAAACGAGGAAAATTCACGCTTCACTGTGTTTTGGAACACTGGAGTAGATTACGTGAGAAAACTAGGCCTAATTTCTCCGGACGGCTCAACTTTTAGAAAATATGAAGAGAGTTTTGTTGTTGAGATCATTTCATAAAGTCTTGATGGTGCATAAAAACTGACTAATAATTCATTTTCCTAAAATAAAATACCAACCCTTAAATTCAAAGTTACAGTGGAGCTCCTAAGATATATTGCCGTTGGCAGATCAAAGACTGTAAGTTTGAGAGAGAGAGAGAGAGAGAGAGAGAGAGAGAGAGAGAGAGAGAGAGAGAGAGAGAGAGAGATAAACCATACGATAATTTCATAGTATTGAGATTATATGGCATTGATAAATGAACTGGTATTTACACAAATATATTTACAATGAAACGAAGCCTACAACGAATTGGTTAAAGAACGAGTTCTCTTTTATGATCCTTTTTCTGTGTTTTTTAATCCTTTATTTTTTTATGGTGAAAAAAAAGGACTGGATAAGAATAGAGTTCTGGAACCATTTGAGGTAAATTTTCCATAGAAAATAAGTGATAGTTTGTTAAATATGTACCTTAGGTGAAGCAATAGAATGCTGTTATTTACCTGAAATTTTAAAGCCACATGTGTTATACAGAATAAGAAAAGAAATTAACTGAAATTTTAAAGCCACATGTGTTATACAGAATAAGAAAAGAAAACATTATAAAACTCTCAGGAGGTAAAGCTGTATATAATGTGAAAACATTCACAAAATTTATCTTGTAAAGAAAGGGTTTTCTCATAATTTTGTTCCCTTAACAAGACCTTCTGAGCTTCCCATATCGCACCAGTTTCATCACCGTATAAATACTGGTCTTGCACACGATCCTCCTACGTTAGGGTCCCTCGGTACATCGTGCTGAATCTTTCATTATCAGCACCGACCTTCTAACCAATCATTTTGTAGCTAACAGTATTATGAAAATTGCAGAAAAGGGTTGAACCAGCATAATTCTCCTCCATTTGTACTCCCTTTACTAGAATAGTGTTCCAGTGTGGATGTCTGCTTACACCTACTCTTTTGTGGTGCGGTCTGTTAGGGCGTGGGACCGCAAGAAACCGCATGAAACCGCACTATAAACGCACCAAAAGCGCGCCACCTCGCTGGCGGGGGCTGGCGATGACCGTTAAAACCGCACAACGCCGCCCAGTTTTTAAATAATTTCAAATTTTCGAGCGGCGTCTGGCGGCGTGATGAAGTCGCACGAAGCCGCAAGCGGTGTGGCGCAGCGCCGCACTGCACCACACCGTACGTGGTGCGATGTGATGCGACGTCGTACCACCCGCGAGGGAGTGTTACGGCGTGATGTTACGGCGCTGTGTGGTGCCCTAACGGCGCCTTCATACACGATTAATAAATTGTGCGCACATGTTGCGGGGCGGGCGGCGTGCGTGCGGCGTGTTACGGCGTCTCCCTAGGTAGATTTTTTTTTTTTTTTATAGGTGAATCTCAAAACCTTTTCTTTATTTTATTAAGAAATATTACTTTACAAAATTATATTTTACAATTTTGTATATACATTTTAAGATCTATGTATAATATAAAAATATTACAATTTATTATTTTTCTAAATATATATTTAGATTAGAAACATACTGATTTGTGAAAAATTTTTTAACAGTAGACTTAAATCCTATAATATTTACATTAAATGTATTTAACAGTCTATTCTTTATACATTTAATAATTTGCTGGTCAGTACTTATTCCCAAATATCTTGCCATCCATATACTTGAAATAAAATCTGCTATTAATACCATTGCTGTATTTTCATCCCTTTTTTGGGTTTGCTTCAAAATCTAGTTTTAAAATCCTTAACCTGCTATTAGTTTTTAATTTAAAACATTTTCTAAGGAATTCGAATACCCAGAACAACAAATTCTTAACCAAAGGACAGAAATATACCATATGCATATTAGTTTCTATGTATCCACAACCGCATTCCTTAACATCTTTTATTTTCATCATGGCTAGCCTATCATTTGTACTTAAAACTTCATGAACATATTTAAACAAAATTTCTCTACTTTTATTTTCTATATACTTATTATTTACATGTTCCCAAATTAGTTTTCAGTTGAATAGTGGATACAATTTTTCAATATTTGGAACATATTCACTGTTTTTCATTAAATGTTCATATACCACTTTCGTTTTTATCTGTGGATAAGAGGTAATCTTATTAGCACTTCGTAATATATTTATCATACTTTCATAAAATCTAGGTGTAAAATTAGTGCTATCCTGATGATGGCATTCATTTTCTATAAGGTAGGTTGCTCTGACTTTACAATAATAAATAATCATTTGGTTACCAAAACAACGATCTTTTAAACATTTTAGAAATGTACTAAACATGATTGACTTCGCTTTACAATGAATATCAATAATTCCACAACCACCTCTTAATTTTGACAAAAATATAGTTCGATTGGATGGAAGGTTGCCGCGCATACTGGGGAGGATAAAAGGGGCCGGACAGACCACGGGGGCATCATTCGCGCTCTGACAGCCTGTCGACAATGTATAAATAAATAGAATTTTATTTTTTTAATAATGAATTATTTTTTAGTTATTTTCTTAATATTAAATGATTTTGTACATTTTATATCATTCATAATGTTTCTTTTTTGTAATAAATATGTTGAAATACTGACTTGCATTTACATTTTCCTTATTGATGATTAATTTATATGTCATGACAATATATATGATGATATGATTGGGTGAAATGAAATTGAAAAATGAAAAGGCATGGCCATAAAGAATAATAACATGAATAAATATAACAAGAAATCTAACATGAAATATGATATATGAAATATGAAATAAATAGAACTCTGAAAATAACTTTAACTATAAAATGAAATGTAACATGAAATAGATATGGCCATCAAATGATATAATAACATACAAGGTAAAGAACAATAATATAATATTGAGAAAATGATCAAATGAACTTGAACACATACAAATATGATAATGAAACAATAACTAACATTGACTGGACATAGTTATTATCGAGGGAACAATGAAAAATCAGTAACAGACTAAAGACATATTGACCTCAGTCGATAATATATATGATATTTGCAGTTGAAAATGTTATGGTATAAACCAAGTCCCAATTTCATTTTCTTTCATTCTATACTTTTCATGTTCATTTTCTTACAGTCTGTGCTTTTCATGTTCATTTTCTTACTTCTTATGCTTTTCATGTTCATTTTCTTACTGTTACGGGCACCTCACGGCGTGTTCCTGCGGTGACTGGCGGAGTGTTGCGGAGTTGGCGGGGTGTTATGGTTGTTGTTGCTATGCCAGGCCACGCGCTCTTGCGGCTTTGTCACTCCGTGTAGCGGTGTTGTTGCGGAGTAATAATAACATAATTCATAATAATGAGACAAATGAGAAGCAAATGATGGACATGTAAAGCATAGAAAGTAAGAAAATGAACCTGAAAAGCATAGAAAGTAAGAAAATGAACATGAAAAGGATAAGAAGTAAGAAAATTAACATGAAAAGCACAGACTGTAAGAAAATGAACATGAAAAGTATAGAATGTAAAAAAATTAAATTGGGACTTGGTTTATACCATAACATATTCAACTGCAAATATCATATATTATCAACTGAGGTCAATATGGCTTTAGTCTGTTACTGATTTTTCATTGTTCCCCTGTTAATAATTATGTCTAGTCAATGTTAATTATTGTTTCATTATCATATTTGTATGTTTTCATGTTCATTTGATCATGTTCTCAGTATTATATTATTGCCCTTTACCTTGTATGTTATTATATCATTTGATGGCCATATTTATTTCATGTTACATTTCATTTTTTACTTCAAGTTATTTTCCGAGTTCTATTTATTTCATATTTTTTAGGGGTATAATATTTTGGCCATGTGGTATTTTGTTTTGTTGGAGATGCTCCAAGACATTAGGTCTATATATATACATATATAATATATATATATAATTATATATATATATATATATAGATATATATATATATATATATGCTGCCCGGGAAAACTCTGATTAACACCGATAAATCTCTCTCTCTCTCTCTCTCTCTTTCTCTTCTCTCTCTTTCTCTCTCTCTCTCCAAATCTCTCTCCTCTCTCTCTCTCTCTCGCTCTCTTTCTCTCTCTTTCCTTCTTTTTTCTCTTTCTCTCTCTCTTCCTCCTCTCTCTCTCTTCTCTCTCTCTCTCTCCTGTTAAGCTAGTTGCTTCAGTTACATTGCCCAGTATTTATGACATTTTATATTTCACAACTACTCATATTAGGGCTGAACTTGGACTTGAAGGACATTAGGGGCGTCTCTGTTCATCCCAGTGACCTCAAAATCTATGGATTAGACATTAATTTCCACCATTTTTTACACTATATTTTTCAGTTCTTCTCGCCCGCCTTTCTATCGGGGCTGAACTTGGACTTGAAGGGTATCAGGGGTGTCACTATTCATTTCAGCGACCTCAAAAACTATGGATTAGACTATATTATCTGTCGTTTTAGGTTATATTCAAACGCTTCCCACCACTTTTCGCCCCGTCCTTGGATTTGACGGGCACTGGAAGTGTGTCTAATCATCTTAGGAAAGGTCCACGAACATTTGACCTCATTGATTGTGGCAAATGGCGTTTTGAAATATTCCATTGCATTTTCAAGGCTAGAATGATACTGTACATTTTAATAGGAAAAAAACGTCACAATATAAAAATCCATTGCATTTTCAAGGCTGCAATGATACTGTATATTTTAAAAAGGAAAAAGAACGTCACAATATAAAAATCCAATCACGATTTTTTTTTCCTGTAAAACAAACCTACCCAATACACGGCTAAGTAGTGGCTAAACATGTAAAAGTCAAACAGGAAGGAAGTAAACAAGGTAGCAGAACAGTTAATGTTCATATATTGGCTTCTTTTTTTTTTTGGGCCCCCTTTTTTTCCCCCCACCACAAAAAGGGGGGGGGGGGGGGGGGGGGGGGCGTCGTACTTTGTTGAACATACATGCGCAGCTGAAGTAGAATCGGCCGACAGAAAATTAAGAGATAAATATATATATATATATATATATATATATATATATATATATATATATATATATATATATATATAACAGTAAATGTCAAAGAACACTTAACAGCACTTGAACGAAGTTCCATCAGACCTTGCCAATATTGGGCAATAAAAGATATTGGTAGGTATAAAGTGAATTCCATCATTCCAGAATCCAACATTCCCTCTTCTTTCCCATATCTTGTATCTACGCTGTCCTGCGCACGAAGCGGCATTATTAGTCAGTAAAGCTCTAGTCTGAATAGAGAAAATGAAACTTCTCCTGAAAATCCTGAAAGGCTCGTGACGTGTCTGTCGGCTTTCGGTTTTCTGTTAAGACTAAGGCTCCTAGACCTATTAGAGTAAGAGTTGGCACTAAATAAAATCGCCCATTAGCAGATGAAGAGGACGGTCATCTAACGTGGATATATATTCAATAGCCTTTACTATGAAAGTAGGAAAAATATTGGAACGATTTCCTGGAAAGGGGAAGGCCTAATTGAATTCTTTGAAAGAGAGTCCTAATTAGAAATACGCAAGAACTAAGGGGAAAATTGCGCGACTGTTTCAAATGAAATTGTAATTTTTCTTTGACATGTTAACTCCCTTGATGTGTTCGTTCATGGCACAGGAGAGCAAAGCCGAAAACCGGATGTCCTTTTATCAAGAGTTAATTAAAACGAAAAAAAAAATAGAAATGTAAAAATGAAGCATTGCATTAAAAAGAAAGTCATTTATTGAACGAAGAAGGGAATAAAACGAAATAATATTAAAACAATTGGAGCAGAAAGTTAATTTCATTAAGCGCTCTGGACACCGAATGATTCAAATGTTAGGCCTATGGTTCATTGATCAAAGTGAATCAGCCTTTATGAGAGTCATATTCAGTTCTTTTATGACTTGTCCCTGCAGGTCAAATACCAACCAATAATCAGGCAGCTTAATTTAGGGTTTATCCAATACTAATTTAAAAACAAAAATCTTAGAAAACCTAAGTCTAAGTCATAACGTAAAGGAAAAATTTCAAAACATTTTTTTTACCATCTATAATGATTGATTATATATACAAAATTATACCGCGTGACAAAACCATTATATTTGAATTTGTAAAGCTAGGAATGTAAAGTAAAGTCATGTTCCCAATTTAGGAACGTTGGACTATAAATAAGGTAGTCAACGAAGTATAACATTCCATGTAGCATCTAGGAATTGATCGCCTATTTATACATGTTCAGTATGTCAATATGGTCTACAGGAGAAAAGAGAATAAAAGACTAGCAGCTCGATAATTTTGCCTTCCACCAGGCCTCTTCAAGAGTTTAATTATGTCCAGTATATTTGTATTTTCACGTATATAAATCAGCACATACGGAAATAGTGAATACACAACGAACTCGATTTCATCTTCTATGGAACAGCGTAAATGAAGCTGGGCTTCCCATTAATTTTAGTAAGTAAACTTCTGAAAAGGAGAAAAGTTTCCCTGTGCCAGCGAGGGGAGTTTGGATACGAAGCCGTCATTCCGTCAGCCTTATATACTGAATGTTTTATGAGAAGGCCACATTCGTTATACAGTTAAATTGTTCGTTATGCAAATTAATGATGACAAGAGTTTCAAGGAAGAATGTGTAGTTTGTTTTTAAACATATCGAGGTTTCTATCCTTTCTTTTGATTACTCTGAAGAATTACATTGAACAAATAAGGCGTTTACGACCACGATGACCTTTGTAATTGCAACACTAGGATTTTTTTATATCAAATTGGTCTATCAATCCCGACAATTATATGTCTAATCCTGAATGTAAATGATATTTAACGCTGAATCACCAGGTGTTGTCGAGACTTAGCCGCCTCGAAACTAACTGGCTTAGGAAGTAATGTCGCCTTTGCTCTCAGAAACGACGGATTTCTTCTCCTTCCAACTTTTCTTGTGAATATTAAAATCTTGAACCTGGTATTGGGGCAGTGTCGTCAGTGCACCGCACGCATTATTTGAGGTTCTTTGCAGCGTTCCTTCGGCCACTAGCTGCAACCCCTTTCATTCCTTTTACTGTACCTCCGATCACATTTTTTTTTCGTTCCTCTTTCTTTCCAGCCTCTCCTGACAATTGTCTCATAGTGCAACCGGGAGGTTTTCTTCGTGTTACACCTTTCAAACCTTCTCCACTCTCAATTTCTATCGGTGCTGAATGAACTCATGGGTCCTAGCGCTTGGCCTTTGACCCAAATTTGATATTCCATTTCCAAAATTTTAAATCCTTGCCGAGGCTCTGAGGATTGGTTCTACAGAATACGGCGATATGGAATCCAAGACAAATTAATTTTTTTTTCTCAGTTTTCTTGACATTGCGAGAGAAAAGACATTTGCAAGGCAAATGAAAATGAGGCTAGTAAAAGTTTATTAATTTCTTAGTGACAGTTATCCCTACCCAATATATGAAAACCCCCGAGCAGGGCTGCTCAAAGTAAGATACCCTTAGTTTGATCCCTTATTCATGAAGGCAAGTATTCATAGAAACCATTTGTGAAGAAAGTTAGTACTTCACTCCCTCAAGGCTTAGGTGTAACCTTTTTTCTTCATGAAAAATAAATATCTGTACTTTTACCGTCTTTTGTACGAAGAGGGGCAATAAGATTGGTTATTGTGTAAAACGGTTATTTTGCTACTTTTCATTCATATCGACTTCCTACTATTGTATATGTACGTATACTTACTATATACAGGTTAGGTATACGTACAAGTATGTATACTTATACACATGTACGTATACCTAGCCTGTGTATAGGTATACGTCCATTTACGTATAACTATATACAGGTTAGGGTCCATCGTGAAGATAAATGGACGCATATAGTCGCAAATTATTTTAGTTTTGTTTCCCATGTTTCATTATTAGGTCCATAGATTCACATAATCCTGCTATGCTACCTTAAAACAAATTGGCACACATAGAAATATACGTATAGAAGACTCGAAAAAGAATTAAGAAGAAAGGAATAGAGCCAGATTGATGAAAAAGGTTTTCTTGGTCTTTATGACAAAAAAAAAAAAAATTCTAGTCTCCTGTCGTAATGAAAAATCCATTCGGGCGTTATCAGGATTTTATGATATTTTGAGACTCTTCTTCATTGCTCTTCGTCCCTTATCCCATTTTCGTCACTTACCATATTATTGCCTTTTCATTACTCTTCTCCCTTCTCCCTTTAATAGGATATCTTGGTTTCTTTTCCGTCGAATTTTCTCCCGTCTATTTTCTGTCTGCTCTTCCCCTTCTCCTTATTCCCTTTTCATGACTCTCATTATTTTTCCTGTAAAGAAGAAAGCTTTCTTTCACCAACATTTTCTTTTTTCGGTTCTTGCAAGAATTCATCAGTAATGTTTCGCTGTCATGTGCAGCTACACTTGAGTAAAAACAGAAGTTTTATGATTTTGCTCCTGTGTATACTTTTCCTTCACCAGCCGTTGCTCATTAATTAACGACTATATAATATCCTTTTTATTGTTCTCCTTCAAGTCCTGATTCCAATCACTTTTCCCATTCATTAACACTTTTACTCCCTGTTGTAACTCTTATAGAAAAAATCAATTGGTTTTTATAGTTCCTGGGAACTTCATAGTGAATTTATACGACTCTTCAGATATTCTTTCTTCATTATCGTAACCCAGTCTAGTATAAACCCTCCCAAAAACTACTTTTCAAGTAATAAAGATAATCTTGTTTTCGAACTGTGATAAACGTTACTCTTGATTCATAAAGGAACTTGAATTGGCTTCTGAAATGATTAATTTACGATTCTTGATGCTGGATGTAGCAAAGTCTCCACTAATGAGAAATGAGGCTGCCCTTAGTCTGAATCGTGACATGGAACGGATAGTGAAGGTTTGTAGTTCGGTCGGGATATGGAGGTTGAACTTGAAGCAACGAATAAAAAACACTGTGGATTGGCAGATCTCGTATAAATCCCCCCCCCCCCCCCCCCCCCCCCACCCCCCCCCCCCCCCCCCCCCCCACCCCCCACCCCCCCATCCTCCCCTTCAGGTGGATGTGACTTTGATGAATGAGTATGAAACTTTTACTATTCAAGGTGTAACTTTTGACTCAAATCATACTTTCGAGAAGCATCTAATGAAAGTGTCAGCAAATGGATCACGAAAGTTACTTGTTGTATATAAGGCCTCACATATTTATAACAGTGAACTTGCTTTGGTTATTTGTCCTTCCTTCACCTATCATGGTGATAGGTTTTTGTTTCCTAACTCTAGCAGTTATGACTTGGACCATCAACGGATGGGCTCTTGTTTGGCAGTTTTCCATAAGTTGTGTTTTACCGTGATTTTTCACGTTCAGAATTTACCCCTGAGCCCCTTTTCCTGCCGAGAGGAACCAGATTTGCTGAACAGCAGCCCCAATATGGAGTAATTGTGCCTCGCTGTCGAACTTCTCAGTTCCAGAGGTCCTTTATTCCTTCCACCGTTGGAGTGAAACGGTTCCCCTGAGGATGTCTTGAAATTGGAACTTCAAAAGTTTTAGTGAAGATGCAATGCATTACTGCCCTAGTACAATTCTCTTTGCATTTTAATAATTTACTTACTTTTTATCTATTTATTTTTTTAATAAGTGATGTCTTTCTGTATATCCCCTTACCTCCTGTTACTTCTTTCTATTGAACACTATATTGTTTGGAAGCTTCAATTTCAAGTCAGTGGCCCCTCGCTTGTTCTGTATGGATAGTGTTCCTCTAATGTTTATATATATATATATATATATATATATATATATATATATATATATATATATATATATATATATGTGTGTGTGTGTGTGTGTGTGTGTGTGTCTGTGTGTCTGTGTGTGTGTGTTAAGCTCTCCATTCAAATACATTTAGTACTGATATATAGTTTTATGTGTATAGTTTTATGAACAACGTTTGTACATACTATTCTACTGCAATACTGTAGAACTACTGACAAATATATATATTAACTTTTATATATTGGCATTTTCCCACAATTCATAAACGTTATAGAAAAATAAAACCACCTCTATTCTGAATCAACCTAATTTGGGGAAATTCCTCTCCATTTTCCTTCTTATTATAAAAATATAAATTGTGAAATGTAATAAATTCGTGTAAAAAAATGGCAATGCTCTGTGTCAGTGTTTTTGGCATAACGTATTTTTGACAGATGTCCCTTATGGCCACAATGACGCCATTAGGTTATTCGGGCTCTGAATAGGAACTCAAAGTGTATGGCGGAAATTATTCTTTTAGTAAAATCACATTGAGTACTAGATGCCCGAATCTTGAATTATACCAGTGGCAACCATTTTATAAACAAATATCCTGGTGTGAGTTAAAGTAAGAATTGGAGGTACTACAATTTACTGGTAAATCGCTAGAAGCTTATTTCTTGCCCCAGAGAGTCGTGAAGCCTCGTCTCCATCCTTCACGCAGACTATCGTAAAATTACATGTGGCACCGACAATACTTTATCTGTAACAAATGCTGAGTCAAGGTTATCGCCAGGAAGTGCAATAATGCGAATGGAATAAGAACGATTCCATTGTCGGGAAAGGTATGAGATGTCATTCTCTTTATACCAGCAGTATATTTCCGTTATTGTTCTTATTACTGGTTTTCCCAAGATACGGAAAGAATGTTCTAATAAGATCAGCGTACGAAGAAATGTTTCCTTTCTGTATTGGACATGAAAGACTAATATCAGCATACAGATAATCATTATTATTATTTTTAGTAATCATTCCCAGAATTTCAAAGAAATGTTTCTTTGTCACAGATACTATAGGCCTACACCTGTCAAGATCAAACGCTTGCACCCCTGGATATTCCTGAGAATAGGCCTATGTTCTCTTTTCGTCGACTGTTGGGAACCTATTTTTTATTAGAAAATGAGGAACTCTTCTTAATCTTTGATTGTTTGACATTGGATTCTCCTCTTGGAGTGGTGTTTTCCAATTCATTAACATACACAGCGGTAGTAGAAATGTTTTTTAGATATAATAAAGAGATTTACAATATTTACCAGGCATCAGAAGAGCTAAATTAAAGACGTAAGGGGAGGAGTAGGTTTCCTAGCAGTGCACGTATTACAAAACGTAAAGAGCATTTTTGTCACCTTGACGGATTAATGGATTGTGAAGCTGTGTTGAAAGATCAGTAGAAAGAGTAGAAACAGCCTGAATAAGGTTTAGAAATTGGTATAGTACTGGGAAAAAGGTTGCTGCCATTAGTTAAAAAGAATAATACTCATGAGCATGTTGAAGGGCCGATGGTTTATAGCTGCATTTAAGTAAAATGTCATATGACAGAAAAAAGGTTCATACTAGACATAATATTCAGATTAGAGACTATAATTAGATATGAAAGTTGAGAGGATGATTCCCTGATGGGAAAGGTAGATATGAAAGCATCAGAACAGTCATTGGAAAAACTGACGCAAAAATGATAGTCGAAAAAGCTTACTTATGGACGTTCCGATTAAGGAATATAAGTCGCCAGTTATAAACACTACCCATATGTCTCTCTCTCTCTCTCTCTCTCTCTCTCTCTCTCTCTCTCTCTCTCTCTCTCTCTCTCTCATATTTTTTACTATAGCATACCCACTTATTTTCCCCGTATCTTTTGTACCATGAAAGCAAAATAGCACATCTGAAAACTTCCCATATTTCTAATTAAAATGGGATCATACAGTCTAAAATGGGAATGTGGTACAGTCCTTCCCATCCATCAAAACTTCCCCCATTTCACTTCGAAGTTTTCTCTGGCAACGTCATTTAACCTTCAGCGAAGATTCCCTTTGCAGTTCCAGTAAATGTTTGTTCTTCTTCCAGAGAAGTATGTAGAGAAAGAGACATTTTTGCCCACGCAAAGCTGCCCGAAAGAAAAAATAGAAAGTCATGTTCCAGATGTTAAGCTGGAAAACCAGAGCGCAAAATATTTTGTATTAATTTTTAAATGACACCATTTCTCAGGGGATTTCATTTAAGAGTTAGGAAGCGTAATTTTCACGTGTTTGAGTTGTTTTGTATATGTATATATATATATATATATATATATATATATATTATATATATATATATACATATATAAATAAATAAAGGTTTTTTGCCACGAAGGAAAAAATGAAAAAGCGAGATAGGCAAGTACTTTCGGTCCAGTTCGGACCCTTTACTGAGGCAAACTGATTTTACAGAGGACAACATAGTCAAAAGAAGGCTTAATATCCAAACTGACACTACAAGATTAGCAGTAAGGGCGATTTTACTCTACAGAAAGGAGGAAACACCTGAGGGTAGCCACACCTTTGGGGACACACGCAGTAAACAAGTTATTCTTCCAGAAAACAGTACATTTTGAAAAAACACGGAAGCATATACAATTTAATATCATGAAATTTACACAAATTTCCCAAAAAATTATTATTAATGAAAAGACGAAAGAAAATATAAATATGTATATCGAGCAAGAGAAAGAGAGAGAATATCGAACCAGAGAGAGAGAGAGAGAGAGAGAGAAAGAGAAATAATAACTATATACATGTGGGACTAATTTATTAGTAGTTCATTTATTTTAAGGTCCTTCATAAACATCTTACAAATATATGGGTCCAAATGGTACATTCCCAGACTAAGATTTAGTTTGTTTTTATTAGTGATATGTATATAATTGCCGATTCCAGTAGATTTCTTGAAATATAATCATTAGATCTAGCAATTACCGAGGTATCACCCTAATACAATGAGATTTTTCACTCAGATGGATAAACAGTGCATTTGAAGTCTGGGCTGTTCTAATTGAATACATATGCTGCTTAATACGTACACATAAATTTTTACTTGACTGACCAACGTAAAACGATGGGCAATCCTTACAAGGAATTTTGTAAATGATGATGTTATTTGTTACGGGACTATTCTTAATTAGCATATCTTTAATGGTATTGTTATAAGAGAAAACTACATTAACATTAAACGATTTAAATATTGATTTTATGGTTTCAAATCCACGAAAGTAAGGTAAGCTAAGTACATTTTTAGGCATATCTTTTTCATTAATAGCAACACTATAAAACTTTTTGTGAGCTTTTTGATAACATAAATCAAGTAAATGAGGTGGGTAGCAGAGATCGTTTCCTATCTTTTTTATGTATTCTATTTTTTGGTCAAGATATTATGGACTCATGATACGCAAAGCGCGTAGGAACATAGAAGAAAAAATTGAGATTTTAATATTAAGATGGTGGCCAGAATAGAAATGTACATATGTTAAATTATTTGTGGGTTTTCTATAAATACTGAATTTGCATTGGAAAGATTCTATATGTATTAATGCATCTAGGAGAGGGATGACATTGTTATTTTCGATTTCAACAGTGAATTTTATGGATGGCACTAAATTATTCAATTTAGACAGTAAATCATTTACATCGATACCAACAGGTTAGACTACTAAGATATCATCGACATATTGGTACTATTTTAAGGGGACAAGTGTGATATTCGGGAGGTGTTGTCTCTCAAAAAATTCCATATATAAGTTTGAAAGGAGAGGTGATAAAGGGTTACCCATGGCCATACCAAATATTTGTTGGTAATATTCTCCATTAAAAATAAATCTGCAATCACAAATACATAACTTAATCAAGGAAATATTGAATGCTAACGGACATAGGCAATTCATGCAGTACAATTTCATTACTTAAATATTCTAGCACAGAGTCAATTGGGACTTTTGTAAACAAAGAACATACATCAAAACTGACAAAGATATCGCTAGGGTTTAGAAAAATATTATTTAATTTTTCCACAAGATCAAGAGAATTCCGGATGTGTGAATTAGATACAGTTCTTAGTAGAGGGATAACAATTTAGTAAGATATTTAGATAGTAAAGCAATTGTTTTATAAGCAATTGATCCTACAGTACTAATAATTGGACGCATAGGTTTGTTTTCCTTATGAGTTTTGACTAGGCCATATAAATAAGGTAATGAGGGACACTTTACAGTTAACTTACACAAAAGTTCTTTTTTATCTTTAAGAATTTGTTTGATATTGATATTAAAGTTTTTTATTACTTGGTCCAACGGATTTTTTGCGAGTTTTTTGTAAGTTATTTCATCCTCTAGTAAAGTATGCATGCGTGATATGTAGTCAGTTTTGTCAAGAACCGCTAAACTATTGGATTTATCAGCCTTGGTAATGTGTAAGCTATTATCATTCTTCAATTCTTTTAAACTTTTTATGTAGCGAGCGGGGAAGTTATTCATGATAGGCATGCGTAGCACTATATGTCATGCCTTTGATAATGTCTAAATGATTTTGTGGTAGGTCACAGTATTTTTCAAACTTATATAGAGATGTCGCTATTGATAAAGCTGAGGGTTTGTTACAAATGAAGAAAGACAACCCAAAGCCTAATGCACGCACTGCATTATCATTTATTTGTTTGCTCGATAAATTCACCACACAATCACTTCTAGCATTATTGGTCCAATCACTGTCGTTGATAAGGTTGTTTAATTTTCTGTCCAGTTTTCTAATCAAAGTGTCTGTATTTCTATGAAGTTTTCTATATATTTCTTGCCTTAATGCGTGTTTCCAATCAGCGGGAATCGAGTAGTTGAAGTTACGTCGAGCTTTTTCCAGTTCTTTAAATTTCTCCTTTTCCTCCATTTATAGAAAACCCGTAAATAATTTAACATATGTACATTTCTCTTCTGGCCACCATCTTAATATTAAAATCTCAATTTTTTCTTCTATGTTCCTACGCGCTTTGCGTATCACGAGTCCACAATATCTTGACCAAGAAATAGAATACATAAAAAAGATAGGAAACGATCTCTGCTACCTACCTCATTTAATTGATTTATGTTATCAAAAAGCCTCACAAAAGTTTTATACTGTTGCTATTATAATGAAACAAGATATGCCTAAAAATGTTTATTAGCTTACCTTACTTTTGTGGATTTGAAACCATAAAATCAATATTTAAATCGTTTAATGTTAATGTAGTTTTCTCTTATAACAATACCATTAAAGATATGCTAATTAAGAATAGTCCCGTAACAAATAACAACATCATTTACAAAATTTCTTGTAAGGATTGCCCATTCTTTTTACGTTGGTCAGTCAAGTAAAAATTTATGTGTACGTATTAAGCAGCATATGTATTCAGTTAGAACAGCCCAGACTTCAAATGCACTGTTTATCCATCTGAGTGAAAAATCACATTGTATTGATTGGGGTGATACCTCGGTAATTGCTAGATCTAATGATTATATTTCAAGAAATTTACTGGAATCGGCAATTATACAAATCACTAATAAAAACAAACTAAATCTTAGTCTGGGAATGTACCATTTGGACCCATATATTTGTATGATGTTTATAAAGGACCTTAAAATAAATGAACTACTAATAAATTAGTCCCACATGTATATAGTTATTATTTCTCTCTCTCTCTCTCTCTCTCTCTCTCTCTCTCTCTCTCTCTCTCTCTGGTTCGATATTCTCTCTCCCTCTTTCTCTTGCTCGATATATATATTTATATTTTCTTTCGTCTTTTCATTAATAATAATTTTTTGGGAACATTTGTGTAAATTTCATGATATTAAATTGTATATGCTTCCGTGTTTTTTCAAAATGTACTGTTTTCTGGAAGAATAACTTGTTTACAGCGTGTGTCCCCCAAGGTGTGGCTACCCTCAGGTGTTTCCTCCTTTCTGTAGAGTAAAATCGCCCTTATTGCTAATCTTGTAGTGTCAGTTTGGATATTAAGCCTTCTTTTGACTATGTTGTCCTCTGTAAAATCAGTTTGCCTCAGTAAAGGGTCCGAACAGGACCGAAAGTACTTGGCTATCTCGCTGTTTCATTTTTTCCTTCGTGGCAAAAAACCTTTATTTATACATAGCATCACGTTTTACATACCTCGTGATCAAGTTATTCAATATATATATATATTATATATATATATTATATATATATATATATATATATATATATATATATATATATATATATATATATATAATATATATATATATATATAATATTGTAAATAGATAGATTACTTTGGAGTTTTCCGTATATATACCTCAATGTGCCACGACATATATATGTACTATGTATGTATGCATGGAGAGAGAGAGAGAGAGAGAGAGAGAGAGAGAGAGAGAGAGAGAGAGAGAGAGAGAGAATTCTGCGTAGCCATGGAACGTCTGAATAAGGGAGTTCTTCCGATATGAAGGCGAGATCAGAACTGCCTTTCAGCTGACTTCTTTGGAACCTAATGAGATGTCATCGGGCCAATACGTCTTTATCATACTGAAGAATGGAGAGCTTCCAGGGTCTTTGTTGACGAAAAATGGGAGAGGAATGCCTTGGTTGATGAGAGATTGTATGGCAAGGGAAAATTCTAATGAACCTATTATTCCGAGGTTGCATAAAAATGAGGAGCCTCTTAGGATTGCCTCTCCAAGAGGTTAAATGGTTTACTGTCAGTCTTTAGGAAGAGGGAAAAAATCCCAGGTATGGCGAGACATATGAAAGAATGATCAGAGGGTCATTAGGCTAATTTGTTTCTTTTCAACAAACTAATACATTTACCCTCCCCAACTCTTCTCTCTCTCTCTCTCTCTCTCTCTCTCTCTCTCTCTCTCTCTCTCTCTCTCTCTCCTCTCTCCCCGCGAATGAAAAAGTTATGAGTTGAAGAAGAAACTTCATTCAAAGACTGTCATGTTTCTCTTTTTACATCTTGGTCTAAACAGTGGCGATGTTTAGCCTTTGAAGATGCTGATGGCCTTTTACTCTTTGTGTGGAATTAAAAGTATGAGACGCAACCTAAATATTCCTGATATTTTACACTTTGTTGGGAGGAGATTCTCAGAGATTGCCATATCATCTTCTTTGGGGCATTATGATGCTTATGAAAAGAAACGTTTAAAAAAAAACTTTTTGCAAGTTACAAAAATCAAGAAGCTTCGAAGATGCTTCATTAGTGATCAGCGGAATATGAGCAGGCTTTCAAGAGAGAATAAAAAAATGAAAGCAAAATAAAGATCAGTGTAATAGTCACAGAATCGGCTTCTTGTACAAACGTTTACGTTTCATAATATAGGTTTCATCGTTACTTCCTTTATGATAACATTTTTGCTTAATTTTACCATATCGCTTATTGTTTGTCTTCAGCCTTTTTTTAATTGATATTGTGCCGCTATTTATTTCCATTGGTAATATGAATAAGATCAGGAAAACTGCTTTAAATCCTATGCGGTTCGGTCCTGTAGTGATAATACCTACTTCTCTCTCTCTCTCTCTCTCTCTCTCTCTCTCTCTCTCTCTCTCTCTCTCTCTCTCTCATCTCCGTCTTTTCGTAATTCTATTTTCTTGAGATCTTTATCATGAGAGGCACGCAGTTGCATAGAGAGAAAATAAAACAGTTTCTTTTATTAATGAAAGTCCCTTCGTCCTTCAAAAACTTTCTCCATCAAAAATTCAGATTTGATTTTACGCCACAAGAAACCTGCTGCCATGTCTGGTTGGATTTTTCATGTTATCCAGGATGTGTCAAAGGATTTCCACGTTTTTTCTTATTTACTATAAAAGTCGCCAGTGTGAAAAGAAGGAAAACGGAAATTAGATTAATCAACCAAATTTATTTAGTAAAAAATGTATCTTAGTTAATATTTCATATCATTCAGTCAGTTTTCCTTGAAAAAAAATAATGATAAAAATATATAGAATATTGGAACTATTGGTCAGTATCTAAATAGTAGACTGAAGTCAGTTTTCCTTGAAAAATTGGTTTTTCAAATATATAGTAGAATGAAAACAAGATATCTCCATTCATGATCTCTTTCTTCCATCGTACTTTCCACACTGCTAACAATTGATTCATAGTGCAGCTGCGAGGTTTTCCCCCTTTTACACTTTCCAAACCTCACTGTCAGTTTTCATCGCTGAATGACCTCATAGTTCCCAGCGCTTGGCCTTTGGCCTAAATTCTATATTCTATTCTAACTTGAGAGAGACAGAAACGGGTCGATATAATGGTAATTCATACTGGTTCTTGAATTAGACCAATTAAGCATGGAACTTTTGATATACCGCAACTGAAGTGGGAGCGATCGAGGTGGGGGCTGTGTAACAAATTAATATCAATTAACATGTGTGTGTGTGTGTTTATTCATTTTACCAGGGAAGCCATAATTGGTCAGAGTGAGTGCGTAATAAAGAGAGTTGTCGGAAAGGGAGCTAGAATAGGAGGGAGTAAGATAAAAGATAAAAAGATACGATGCTTAAAGTGTTCATAGGGTGGGAAGTCCATTGCAATTACTGATATTGCTGAAGGATTTAAAATCATTGTTGCATAGATTGTGCACTGACTGTTCCCTGGAACTACTATGAGATTCAGGGCCTCTGTAACACGGTTTTTTCGCAATAACTTTTTATCTATGCATTTCTATAAAATAACGCTTATTCAGAATACATATTATATCAACACATTATTTGATGTATTTCTGCACTACGTAGGTTGAATAAATTTGGTACTTATAATGTAAAAGTGACCTTTTTTTGAAGACGGGCCAACTTACTCAGAGAAAAGGTTTCGAACGCACTCGTTACGTAACGTATGACAGCATTTCTTCCCTCTTTCTCGATGGATGATTGGCTATACGTAACGAAGGCTAAACCTCTGGCAACAATGACATACAAATTTAAATACAAGCAAAGCAGTACACCTTTATGAACTCTGGAACCTCCCCACTGATAATTGTCATAACGAACAAACTAACAAAATATGTTAATAAATACAAAAACACTTCGATTATTAGTCTAACTCCCAAAATAAGTTTCCAAAGAAATTACAGTCTACTTTATAGGTCACAATCAGATTGACAAGATGTAGGGAATAGTTGGTAATTACCAAAAACATAGTAGACAAGCTTGATTTGATAACTGCTATATAGAATGTCATGCATTTTTTATTTATTGGCTATCTACCTATTTACTGAAAAAAAATAGCCGGTACCGTATATTGGCTTTAAACCTTCACCAATAATTATCGTCAGAATGGTGACTTCATGAGGCTCCACCCACTTTCGCCTCGTTATAATTCAGGATAACACTGAAGGGTACCATGGGCATTGTTGGATTAGAAAATTTAACTTCTGGCTATAAAAACTAATTTCTCGAGTAGTTGTAAGAAGTGCTAAATGATCCTCAAGGATCCCAGCAGTTGGTCTAAACGTTTAATTCATGTATATTACTGCTATACTGTTGCGGCACTACTGCTACAGTAGTATTACTACGCTAGCACTGATACCCAACCTACATCTATGTATCGTTCCGCCATTCATAAAGTCTTTGGGTTTCAGAGCCGATGGCATTTCTGTCTGGAGGATGGGCGGGGCAACATTTAGTCAAAAAGTGTTTGTTTAGCTTGCTTACGTAATGAATGTTTTTCGACTCTTGGCTCGTAATCATTGGCCATGGCGTCGGCTAGATCATTTTTACTCTATAAAAATCAAAACTATCGGGTTTAGGCTATTGATAATGCTGACAAAATTTGTGTGTGGTTGTAAAATATGCATATGTCAACTTTCAGCTACATTCGATGCTTTGACAAGGAGGAAAGTCCAAAAAAACCGTGTTACAGAGACCCTGAATCTCATAGTAGTTCAAAGGACGACCAGCGTCTAAACATCAGCTTCGCTTGTCTCCTACTTAAGTGATGTGTTACAGCAATAAAAAAAAGCCATATACTATCATATATATATATATATATATATTATATATATATATATATATATATATATATTGCATAAATACATACAAATATATGTGCGTTACAGTGAAATTGTGAAATCATGGTTTTCACCAAATCCATGAAATTTTCAGGGAATTCGTGAAATCACCAATTCATTTAGGAACATATGATCCCCGAGGGGAAACGGTTGTTAATTTACACTGTTTCGCCGTGTTTATTACTAGCCACTTGGGGAATCAAATGTCCTCAAGTGAATTGGTGATTTCGCGAATTCCCTGGAAATTTCAAGGATTTTGTGAAATCCCTGGTTTCACAGCTTTACTGTATAATAGCGATTCGTCACCAGGGAGTCGCTTACTTCCTAATGGTTGGGGAGTAGCGACTTTTCAGACGTCAGCCTGATGGCGGATTGCTTATCATTTGTAAATTCCCTTCATTGTATTCGTTAATCCGTTGTTGAATGAACTGGATATTTAAACGACATTTGTACCATAATGTCTGTGAATATAAAAATGATAACACTGTATGTGAAAATATATATATTTATATATGTAATGCATACTCACACACACATATATATATATATATATATATAATATATATATATATATATATATATATATACGCTATATGTATGTGTGTATATGTATGTATGTATGTATGTATAAATTACACACACACACATAATAATATATGTGTGACTAGTAAAAATGTTCTGTTACAACAGAATTCCATCTAATAGAAGGAGCCCATTAAAACACCAAAATATAGAGAGAAAAATACTATATTTCAGAGACTGCTGTCTCCCTCTTCAGGTAGATGAATGAGAAAAGTTTACAGAAACGGTGGTATTTATACCAAGAGATACATCCACAGGTAAGCCAATTTAGGTCATTCCCACTGATAATCTCCTTTTAATCTTCTTAAGCATTGGTTGAATGAAAATCTTGTTGATCACATGTGAATCCCATGCTCCTTTTGAGATGTTCATTACCTACCTCTCTTTGATTTCTTGTACCGGCAGTTGCTGCTATAAGTTATATGTGATATATTCCAGTTTATTCTATGGTTATGTTCATTTATATGGTTGAAAATAGCTGAGTTCTGTTGTCCATACCTAACTGACCGTTTGTGTTGAATTAATCTCTGGGGAAGTGATTTTCCTGTAAATCCGATGTAAGATTGGTCACAGTCCTGGCATGGGATTTCGTAAACGCCTGTGTCCTTGGGGGATGTCTTTTGTTGGACGTTAATCAGGGATTTGGCTAAGGTGTTTGGGTAAGTAAATGCAAAAGGGTTAGATTTTCCAAGGGTCCGAGTCACTGTCTTAATCCTGTCCAGGTGTGGAATTTTTATTTTATTGTTGGGTGTCTCTCTGGTCTTGTCTTGAGGGGGTCGGTAGAAAATTACGTTTGCTTTGTGAATTGCTTTCTCAATTATATGGTCAGGATACTTTAAAGACGAAAGCTGCTTACGAATTAGTTCAAATTCTTTTTCCATGAAATCTGGGGAACAAATTCGTAAGGCTCTTAAGAACAGGTTGCTGTCTACACCTATCTTGATTGCAATGTCGTGATAGCTAAAGTAGTGAATGTATGAAAGTGAAAATGTTGGTTTTCTGTATATGGTAAATTTGTATTCTGTCGTGTCTATGATTATTAAAACATCAAGAAAAGGAATTTGGTTGTCTGTTTCCCATTCAACTTTAAATTTGATGCTGGGCACTAATGCGTTTAATTTTGAAAGGAAATCATTAAAATTTCCCCATTTCGTAAGCAGCGTTCGTCTTTAAAGTATCCTCACCATATAACTGAGAAAGCAATTCACAAACCAAACATAATTTTCTACCGACCCCCTCAAGACAAGACCAGAGATACACCCAACAATAAAATAAAAATTCCACACCTGGACAGGATTAAAACGGGACTTGGACCCTTGGAAAATCTAACCCTTTTGCATTTACCTACCCAAACACCTTAGCCAAATCCCTGATTAACGTCCAACAAAAGACATCCCCCAAGGACACAGGCGTTTACGAAATCCCATGCCAGGACTGTGACCAATCTTACATCGGATTTACAGGAAAATCACTTCCCCAGAGATTAATTCAACACAAACGGTCAGTTAGGTATGGACAACAGAACTCAGCTATTTTCAACCATATAAATGAACATAACCATAGAATAAACTGAAGTATGTCACGTATAATTTATAGCAGCAATTGCTGGTACAAGAGTCAAATGATGGAATCGGCCTTAATCAAAGAGAGGCAGGTAATGAACATCTCAAAAGGAGCATGGGATTCAGATTTGATCGACAAGATTTTCATTCAAACAACGCTTAAGAAGATTAAAGGAAGATTATCAGCGGGTGTGACCTAAATTGGCTTACCTGTGGATGGATCTCTTGGTATAAATGCCAGTGTTTCTGTAAACTTTTCTCATTCATCTACCTGAAGAGGGAGACAGCAGTCTCTGAAATATAGTATTTTTCTCTCTATATTTTGGTGTTTTTATGGGCTCCTTATATATATATATATATATATATATATATATATATATATATATATATATATATAGAGTCTCCAGTCGGCGAAGATGCCATAGTTTATTAAAAACGTTTCGCACACATTCTCGGTGCATCATCAGTCTCTGAACAATAAAAGTAAATACATTATAAAAAGGAATTCACAAAATTACAAAGTAATTAAATATTAATGGTTTAAAAAGAAAAGCAGAAGTTAAACGTTAAAAAAAATACGTTAAAACGCTGTAAAAAGAGAGAGAGAACTAAGACACCAACCATCCAAGGCAAAAGACGAAGAAGGAATAGCAAAACCTGACGTTCCAAACAAAAAGTCAATTATGCCAAATACAGAGGGGAAGCTGTGGTGTGATTGTTCAAAGAGGGAACTAGCCTTTTGATAAGTAATGACTCCAGAGTAGTTAGATGATCTGGGTCCTTTGTATATCCAATAATAGAGAAGTGCTGTTTCAAGACCTCTATTTTGCATATAGCAGCATGATTTTTAATGTTAGAAAACTCTGGTTGCTTAATTCTCTGGCCTGTACGAAAACTGAAACCCATGTGGCTGCAATATCTCACTTGCAATAGCCTACGAGTAGATCCGATGTAAGAGCCAGGACATCCAGGGCATGTGAATTTATATACAACATTAGATCTCATGAAGGAAATAATATATAATATATAATATAATATATATATATTAATATTTATATTATATATATATATAATAATATATATATATTTTTTTTTTTTTTTTTACAGTTATATAACCAACTTTACCGTACTGATTGGACGATGCTTAGACGTTTAAAAGGCGGGCAGGGTGATCACCATACCGTACCTGGGATAATAGCTGATGAAATCAAGGAGGGTCATACATATACTTCATAATTTCAATTGGAAACATAGAAAGGCGTCATAACCTATTTAATAAAAAAGAGCCTTTTTCCTTCTCTGCAATCGTGTGAAATTTGACCTGCAGAATTTTTACTTGTTTCATAAAATCACTCATCTGTTGGACTGACGTAAAACGAAATCAGCTTGGTAAAGAGTTCTTTTTTAATTTAAAGAAAAGGAGAAAGAGACGAGAACTAACGCACAGTAAGAGAGAAATGTACGCCACGTGGGAACGGTCCCATCTGTTATTTTGAGACCAATAAGGGGGCTTCTCCGGATATTGAGGCATTCCTATCAGCTTTTCTTTTTTTCTTCCTGATAAAGGACTTGATTTTCTAAGCTCACAGAAATGTTTTGTGAAAGAAATGGAAAACCTTTTGCCTCGAAATACTGCCTCGCCTCGGGGCATTGTAACATCGACGGAGCCCGTATGAATAGGCAGATTTGTATCGAAAAGGGAGGAATAAAGAATGAGTTAAAAAGATTAGAAGGAAATAAAAAAAGTGTAATAAACAAGTTTTATTAAACGCGCCTTTATTTAAAAAGAACTAAAAGTGAACATCAGATGGTTGATTCTGTTGCCTCCTTTCATGAGTTGTTACCCAGCATCCATCTTCTGCAGTGCTTTTGTCATGGGAATCATGGCTACTACGAAGAGTAGTGGCGACAGTCTGTCGCCTTGAAAGATCTCTCTCTTGATGTTAACCTCTGCTAGTCTTATACCAGAACCTGTAAGTACTGTATTCCAGTTGCACTTTGTATTTTTTAGGAAGCTAGCTGATGGTGTGTTCCTCTGCCCCGTATATTTTCAGGCATTCTGTTAGCCATGCGTGTGGTATCATGTCAAAGGCTTTCTTGTTGTTAATCCATGTCCTTCTTAGGTTGGTTTTCCTTCTCTTACTGTTCTTCATTGCCATTTTGTGTAATAGGAGCTGGTCTTTTGTGATACTATACTTCCTTCTGCAGCCTTTCTGTTGGTGGGGGATGGTGTGTATTCTTTAGGATTGTATAACCTTTCACTGATGATACCTGTTAGTAACTTCCACATTACTGGTAGGCCTGTAGTTACTTGCTCATTTTTTCTCGGTTCTTTTCTTTTTGTACTAATGATGTTCTTCCTGTGGTCATCCATTTGGGCTCATGGTGGTTTGTGATACAGTGCTGGAGTTGTTCTGTTATTCGTAATTGTAGGACTTTGAATTTTTTGAGGCAGTTTCCATGGTCTTCATCGGGACCTGGGGCTTTCCAGTTGGGCATTTTCTTTAGTTGGTGTCTGCTTGTGTCCGTGATCTCGGTGAACCTTTGTTTTATTTTCACCATTTCCTCTGCCATGACTTCCTGGAGCCATGTCGCATGTTTGTTGTGTGATACCGGAGTGCTCCATATGTTTTCCAAGAAAAAATGAATTAGTAAATGAATAGAAAAAAATTTAAGCAAATTATTAAAATGCTAAGGGGATTGTTTTAGTGTAAAAATGTATTGCCTCTTCACTTGTACTTATGGAGTTCCAATTGTACAACGTCCTCAGGGAGCCTGTTCCACAGTCCAGCAGTGTGAGGAGGAAAGGACCTCTGGAACTTGGGTGTCCTACAGCGAGGCACATTTACTGCATATTGGTGTTGCTATTCACTACAGCAAATCCGGGTTGCTCTCGACAAAGTAAATGGTTTTAGGGATCAATTTTTAATGTGGAAAATCACTATTAAAATACAACTTATGAAAAATTGACAAATAAAAGACCATCCGCTGATGGTCATAGTCGTAGCTGTTAATGTTAAGAGACATAAACTTGCCACCACGAACCACTCTGTATAAAAGAGGTCAATCTTTGGTGGAAGCAGACATCCACACTGTAGAACACTATTCTGTTAAAGGAAGAACAAATGACCTAGAACAGGTTACACTTATTTGTTCACTGTTGTAAATATATGAGGCCTCACGCAAGTGCAGCATTTGCTTACACTGTCATCACATGTTTCTCAAAAATAAAAGTTCATTCATCATCATGATATTCAATCCTTTACTGGAAATACAAACGAAATGACATACTTTTTTAGGTTTATTAAGATACAATGAGAGAGAGAGAGAGAGAGAGAGAGAGAGAGAGAGAGAGAGAGAGAGAGAGAGAGAGAGAGAGAAACTCCTATAGGGAACATACAGTTACTTCGGCCATAAAAGGCTACAGAGTCTCTTGCCTTCTTTCGGTATCCAACAGAAAGAAAAAACGTCACAACATCAGAAAAAACACAAAGACGCGGATTACGTAGCTTTATAAAGGATATAATAATACCCTTATTTGAGACAGAAATCCCCTTAACGGTACGGACATACAAGCCGATTACTACTGATAGTTTCCAGGAAAAGCAGGAACAGATGAACAGAGCGGATGGTAGGAATGGTCGCCTTTACCATTCCTCTACTTGCTGACCCCTTCCCTGATAGATTACTTTGTGGAGGGCTTCAGTCCTTGGCCTTCTCTATACTATTTCATATATCTTTTTAGTCATTTACTTATTTGTTCATTTATGTAATTGTATTACAGTTTATTTTTTTCATTATTAGTTCATCATTTATATATGTATATGTGTGTGTGCTTAGTGGACTGTTATAATTCGACTTCGTCATGCTTCTCTTGGCTTTTGTTCATTTTTTGTGTATCAGGGCATTACAATTTGCGGAAATTTCTTTAGCAGATTAAAGGGAATATATAATGTGTGTGTGTGTGTGTGTGTGTGTGTGTGTGTGTGTGTGTGTGTGTAATCCAAACACTATCTTCAATGTTTTTTGTTTCCCTAACTGCTGTTATTACTTTTGTGCTCGTTCTTTGATATACATCTCGACCAGCCTAACCAACTTTTCTGAGACTTTCTTCTTCCTCTAACACCAAAACATGACTTCTCTTGGGATTCTATCGTATGCTTTTTCTATGTCTGTAAATACACAATAGAGCTCCTGGTTTCCCTCTACCCTCTTTTCCTGATGAAACGCGCCTAAAGAAAGAAAAAATAAGTCAATTACATTAGATCAAGTAACCCAGATGCATACATATGCTTGTGACGAACCTTTCCTTTTCTGTGGTTATGCCATTTACCGATCTACTTTGAAACTTTCTTTCGCGTACTTTTCATCTCTCTATATAATTAATCCTTTTCATTTTTCAGGTCGCCCATGAATAGATCAACACTTAGCCACGGAGTTTTATTACGGAAAATCTTACCTTGAGCTTATTCCGAGAAGGAAGGAAATTTCATCGTAATTTCTAGCCTTATTTCAGAATTAAACCCGCGGTTCTCATCCTCTTTGTCTTCCTGATTATTAGATTTTCTTTCATGCTGGTTTACGACATCCACACTTCTTTCTCCTGGCAATATTATTTTCGATGCATTTTTATCTGACGGGTATTTAATTATCAGACTTTTTGCAGTTTTATCTGTCATGCTTCAGAGCTTCCAACTTGTACTAATTATCGAAAGGACTCCTTTAACTAAACTGTTTTTTTTTGAAGTTTCAATGGTCTTTAAGGTCCTGTGTGTTTCCTTTGTGTTTAAGGATAAACAAATGTGTAATAAGAAAAAATTCCAGTAGCACAAGTTGTCGAACTTTCCATTCCATTTCAATAAACGTAAGTGCCAGCAAATGTCCTTTGGTAACATGTCCTTTGTTTTTCAAAGGATTTATAGTGGCCGTTGAATCCTTCAGGTAGAGGCGACAGAGGTTTAAGTATAATTGATGAATGACAGAGACATGACCTAACACTTCCAGAAGAATAGGTAAGGAGAAATTGAGATGACAGGAGACGTTTTGCAGAATAAAAAAAAACAACTAAGGAACTCTAAGACTTCAGTCAGTATTTGGAGAGTGTTCGTTGACACTTCTGTTTTCACGATTCCATAGAACGTTCAGTCAGTAAATCAGTATGTGTTTTACTGACATTCATTTCCAGGGAAGTGACTGTAGATGAAGAGATGAAAAGGAATAAGAAAATTACAATGATAAGCAAGTTATATCAGATTTAGGGTGTATTTTCGAAATCTTTTTTATAAAACTCCACTTACACTTAAATAATTGCGTGACACTCCCTTATTCCCGCTGACTAATTCCATTATAAATTTGGTTAGAATCCATATTGTAAGATGAAGAATGCAAATGAACTGACAGGGAGACAGCGTGTATCAGATTAGCAAGTCATTATGTACTCCAACTTGTTTAACGTTCTCTAGTCTCATTTTAGCTGCGCTGTTGAAATGGAGCAATGTTCATGGAAGACGAAATGGAAACCTGCTTCATATATTTTTATATCCGAGGTTTATTTTTTATTCTTGACATTTGGGGGGGAAAGCATTCTTTGTTACCTTTGCGTTCGAAATGCAACGCAGGTAGTAAGAATGGAAAATTCAAGAAGCCGGTGTCACATAAGTTAAACAACACCTAAAGCGAGATTCGGTACATTCTCCGCCGTATTTCCTAGGGCGACTGTAACTTGTAGTTTATTACATGTAGTAAAAATTTTTTTGCCGCAAAGTCACTGATGTAGGACGAAGGGTGTGCTACAAGAAACGATGCTGTTGTCACCACAAAACATAAATACAGCCCAGCACTAACATAGTTTCAATTCTTGACTTTATTGGTGGTTAGACACAGTTAACAGATGGCGACGTAACGTAAGTTGAACTTATAAAAAGGTTTTTCATTCTCATTAAACTATTGTTTTGTTTGTGCTTTTTTATATTAACTTATTCTTACTTATTATGTTGTTTTTTCACTTATGACGCTGGATGAACAACTTATACTACCGTGCTGCAGTGTAATTGCAGTACGGCAGATAAGTTCTTTGTGATGTAATTGCAGTAAGGCAGATATGTTCCTTGCGGCGTAAGTGCAGTACAGCAGATATGTTATTTTTGCTGTAAGTGCAGTATGGCAAAAATGTTCTTTGCAGAATAAGTGCAGTATGGCAGATATTTTCCTTTGGGCATAAGTCCAGTACGATAGATATGTTCGTTTGCAGCATAAGTGCAGTAAGGCAGACATGTCCAGATCACAAAAATAAGTTAACAACCATGACAATCATGCCCCGTATACTTTTATTAAATGGATTAATTGACTAAATTGGCGACATAATTAATAGGTCTTCAGCATCGAAACTATTTACTACTGTTCTCCTAAGAAATAAGATTTGCCCCCATTTTCTTTTGCATTATTCTCCTAATGGTGTCCTAAGTGTGAGGCTGATAATAACCATTTCATCTTTTGCCCTTGTAACTGTCATATCCATCGTCGATTCTCCAACTGCTGTAGGTACTTGAAAACACGCACTTTTTATACACCAAAAGATCTGGGAACCTGTTCCATTTTATTTACAAACTGGACATATCCATTCTCTCGTCTTTTCAAATTTTGTTGTTCCGGTTTCGTTATCATCCTTATCACAGAGAGCGCGAAGAAAAGGAAAATAATAAATGATCTCAGAACCGGATGATCTCATAAGCATTGTTAGGGGAACTCGACCAATTATCTCGGAAATCCCAGCCCCGTTCATACGAAGTGATATTAAATGAAATTCCTCGGGGAGACACGCGAGCTTATTAACATAATGGAATCATCTGGAGAAGAGTAGCTGTAGACTCCAATGACTGTATGAATCGAATTACAATAGAGACATAAAGGCATGAAGTAGGTTAAAATATACAAAGTGCTATGCCACGCTAAGTGAAGGTTATTTCGTCAGATAAAGATGAAGAGTAACTGGGTATTTTTCGTATGGTGAGATGCGCGGAAATGGTAAACTAGACATGCAACGAGAGGACGACAGTTTATCCACTTAAATATCAAGATGGTTAAGTGGATGAAGTCATTTTCACTCGAGTATGTCTGTGCTAGGTAGTGGTATTATTATTAATAATATATATTATTATATATATAAATATATATATATATATATATATAATTATTATATATATATATATTTATAAATATAATTATATAACATAGTAAGTCCCACTGATTGAGTTGTTCGTTTGTTGCAAAAGGCACCCAATACGGCAAAGCAAATCATTGACCTAGTCTAAATCTAATTGCAGAATCCTAAATCTTGGACCCAATTAAAAACTGAGGACTGGCTTATATAATATATATATATATATATATATATATAATAGTAATATATATAATATTTATATAGGTTATATATATATATATTATATTATATATTATTATAGGTAATATTATTATATATTATATATCTATATGTGTGGGTGTGTGTGGGTGTGGATGGTGTGTGTATTGATATATATATATATAATATATATATATTATATATATATATATAATATATTATCGCGTTGGAAAGCAGGAGTTTTATTTTGGTTCCAAGAAATTGACGGATTTTGGGCTAGTGATTTAGGAACTAGATCAATGACTTGGCTCAATAAGGGTGTCTTTGCAACACAAACAACGTTTACCAGTCACTACCGATGAACTAAACACATGTGCGAGGGACCAATCGAACAGAAAAGTAAAAGTATTTGCCTGTGAAATAAAATTAACTAAGCTACCAAGGATTGCTTTCAAAGAGACTACTAAGCGTTCCAATAAAATAAAGTATACATAATTTCCACCTGAAAATCTGCAAAGATTATCACAGAGGTTTCTAACTAGAGCACCCCTGGGGCACTATACTACTTACCGTTAAAAGGGCTATCAAAGACTAGGTAGTGCCACAACAAGGCGGGAAATGATGTAACTTACAATAACCTATAATTTAAGCCTTTTCTAAAGTTAAACCACATTTAAAGTAAGTAGAATTTGCCCCTTTCAACAGGTCTGTACACAGAACAACACGGAGAAAATGCACACCACTCTACAAGAGTGTCTATGAATCACTTGGAAAATATGATGCACCTTCGGTGGCCAATTTATTTCTGATTAATACCATTGTGTTGACACAGGTAAGACCACAGCACTAACGTTTGTGACAAATTATTAATTAATATATTATATCTATTATATATATAATTAATTATAATATATTATTACATACATTACAAATACTTATTCATTTACGTATTATAGTTGTCTTTGCATTTATATATACTATATATTATTATATATATATTATATATATATAATAATAATTATATATATACATACACATACATCAATACGTATAATATTGTCTGCATATATTATATACTATATATACATAATATAATATATTTAGATAATCTATATATATATATTTAATATATTTTATATATTTTATATACATATATTTAATAATTAAAACATATAGTAATAGATAATATATATATATACTATATATTATATATATATATATTATAATATATAATATATATTATACCAACACTTACTAAGATCTTGGATCCAAATCCTCCCAAATCAGCTCATCGACTTTATCCTGCATTGTAGTAACTTAGTCTTCAACAGTTATAATTAGAGGGAGAGATGTATGCGGAGAAAAGCTTAATAAACAAGAGGATTTTAAAGCATGATAATAGAGATGTTCTCTCCCAAGATATTGCAGCTTTTTATTGATGGAGCGAGCGTCGGAGTAGGTGATAAATCGAGGTGACGGGTTTAAGATGACAGTGAATAATGCGAGAGGTGAAGAGAGTTTTGCCATCTTGAGAATGAAGTGGAAAGTGGATGTAGATGATGTAAGACAGGTGAATTACACGTGGACGTTGCCCTACAAGGTTAAGAATATGATTTGATGACGGAGGTTGTAAGGTAACTCTTCTGAAAGGAAATGTTTCTCAGAAATGGAAGAGCAGACGAATTGTTATGAGAATTGAGATGAATGTGGAAAAAAATGTTTGAGACAGGATATATGCCGAGGATGATACTTAGATAAGAATTTTGAGAATTTTTATCAGGTATAGTTATCTCGAAAAGACATTTTTGAATAGAGCCAGTCTTTTTAGATTCCTCCAAAATAAATATTTATACAGACAAACTTCGTATTATACTGATTTAGCAGTGTAATGTACATACTGAAGGTAAGAGAGTTTGGTATAAGAGCAAATATCTCGGGTATAATAAATATAAAGATACCAGTGGCTGAATCATTATGCTATTTATAAGTATATGTTAGTTATATAGTGGAGGAAATTAAGGGTAAATTTCGAATTATTCAGGGTAGGAAGACAGTAGAGGCACTACGGGTTGTTGTGGAATAAGAAGAAAGTGCTTTTGGAGTAAAACAGAATATATGAAAGGAGCGGTTGAACCAACTCTTCTGTATATGCGGAATCTTAATGTGCAAGAAGGTACTAAACTACTAAAATTACTTTCAAAAGGATTGAAGGCAGTAATGTGTCCACTTGTAAATATAATTCTGTAAGGTAATCACAAGAGTAAAATACACAAACGCAGATGTGAGGAGGCAGAGTCGCAGGTACACTTTAGATAAGACTGACCACACGTGAGAATGTGTGAACTCAGAGAACTAAGGGGCTAATCTCTCTTAACGACCTTCGTTATTGGGGACCGAAATACAATGTTAAAAAGTGGCGGCAGTCCCCTTAAGTGTTGTTGTCCCTTCTCGAGATTTGGGATGGCAGGTGACAAATCACATTTGACACGTGGTTAAAATGACATCGTCTTGTTTTCCATCAATGAGCCGTTCTTAAGAAACAATGGGACAGATGTTAAGTCAAAAGTGTCTCACAGCATCCCAAGATGTCACAACATCACAGATTCGCATTTACTTTATTCTTAGAGGAAGCTGGTATTCTGTTGCTTTCGATTTCCCTTTCGGATACTCCTTCATTCCCAAAATTTCCATTAAGTTATTTCTCCAATATTTCCTTCAGTCTTTGAAATATTCCTGTTTGTCAGTAGAGAAAGAAAATACACTAGTGTCAGAAGGACGCTCGTAGCAATATATATATATATATATATATATATATATTATATACATATATATATATATAGTATATATATATATATATATTTATTTTATATATATATATATATATATATATATATATATATATATATATCTATCTATATATATATATATATATATAATATATAATATATATATATATATATATTTTATATATAGATATATATATATCTAACCTGTCAGTGTGTGTGCGTATAAAATTTTGTGTCGATATTTCATTTTGTTGCTAATTCTCTGTGCCTTGTCCACGTTCCAATTGCTGTTCTATATTTCATAGTTCTTGTCATATATGAACATTCCATGCATACAATAGTGTAATGCATAAGAGAATATGCAAGCGGACAAAATATGAAGGGATACAATAACTCTACGATTCCCATCTCTCCCTCTGCTACAGAACTTCAAAAAATGATTACAATAGTTATTAACGTGTAGGAATAACGAAGTCACAAGTATCAACCAACTTGACACGAAAGTATTGTATGTTAATAATAGAATAGTACATGAAACAATAAAATAGTTTTCTTATTAAGGGAGAGGCAAAGGGTTGTAGTAATGTTGCAAATGTATTCTTAGCGGTTTCAGGAATATTCCTTTATATAGTTTACGGTTTGAGAGAGAGAGAGAGCTCTAGATGAGTAATGTATGGTTAATTCCTACATTACAAGGGGAAACGTGTCACGTTTTTGCCCGCTCTTGCAAGAGAGCTTTGATCTAAATTCATCAAGTTTTCTTTTGACAAATTTAGAGAATTTAGTTGTATAGGTGTGTGTGTGTATTTTTTTCTTACACAATGAAAGATAACAAGCTACGTGATTGGGTATTTTGGCATATGCCACTATTATATATGTGTGCACATGGTAAATATTCGCATATTGAAATTGTGACAGGAAAGTTAAAATGTTAAACTTTTTTCGTACTTTAATGTTTTGTAGATACACATACCACAAATGAATGAACAACTTTTCTATCCTTTTGAAAAATGTGTCGTGTTAAAATATCAGTCATATATCATATCTTATTAAAGAATTTCTGACCTGAAATAACTAACCAAAGAATTTCTCATGATTATCATCCGGAATGGCTAATAAGTGACATCCACAAATGCAAGGAAAAGCCAAAAGCAATTCACAACTAAATAACAGAGATGTATAGGAAATGTATTTTCGGTCCTCCAAAGCCTGGTCAATCAGTCAAAGATTAAGCGGATAAGTTTTGGGCTAATTAAAACTTTTTTTATTTTTGCCCGCATTGGTTTCATAATAAAAGTTAATTAACCCCAGAATATTGTTGATTAATCCCAACATATTGCAGCGCCTCAGTGGCTTGCCACCTCGGTGGCCGCGAGTTCGATTCTCGGGGATTCCATTGAGGTGTGAGAGATTTGTATTTCTGGTGATAGACGTTCACTCTCGACGTGGTTCGGAAGTCACGTAAAGCCGTTGGTCCCGTTGCTGAATAACCACTGGTTCCATGCAACATACAAACATACAAACAAACAAAAACCCAGAATTCTGCACTAACTTTTTTCAGACATTTTTTTAAGGAACCACCGAATTTCTGGACCAGATAAAAAAAAATCGTGTCGCCTATCACAACGGAATACGATTTCAGCTTAATCAAACAGAAATTGTAATACAAAATTGTAATTGCCGCAAATTGTATTGCATGATTCAGATTTGACGCGAATCTAATAAAAGTATTGGTCCATGTCCTTTTTTTCAGAGTGTAAATATTTTTAGATTTTGAGTGGCTGGTGGGGAGGTCATGCATGACTGGCCTAATAAGATATTTTCACGTGCGGGTGATTATATTTGTCACCCTCATTTTATGACATAAATACGAACTCACCATCAACGTACTATTTGAATAATCCAAACATTATCTGCTGTGGCACATTTTTTAAAGTGATCTTCAAATATCTGAAATGTCTATAAGTAACTGGAAAGTGATACGGAATAAAATTTAAATCAGTGACAATTTATCACGACAGAGGTTTACTCCTTTATGTTATAATTTTCTATTTGATAAGATACAGTTTTATCTCTAGGTTTAGAGGTTTAGCAATAAGAAGCCAAATTAAACTTTTTCACACATTTGAATTTCAGAATCATTCTCCTCTCTCCCTCTAATTATCGAACTTTAAAAAATATTTACAGTGATGTTTACTGTGTTGAAAGACCGAGATCACAAGTAGCAACCAACATTACGGGAAAGTATTGTACGTAAATAATATGAAAGTATATTTTAAACAGTAACATTGTCTTTAACTGGAAGAGAGGCAGAAGGTTGGCGTAGAGTTGCAATTGTATATTTTAGGGATGGAGGAATATTTCTTTATATGTTTGACGGTCATCAGCTAACTTTATAAGATGTAGTATTATGTACGAGAGAGAGAGAGAGAGAGAGAGAGAGAGAGAGAGAGAGAGAGAGAGAGAGAGCTCTAATTGAATAATGAATAGTTAATTCCTACATTACAAGGGAAAACGTGAAACTCTCTTCCCCGCTCTTATAAGACACATTTATCCTGTGTTCGCTTGACAAATTTTCATTATTTATCCGAGATTATTTTTTTTTTTAGACTCATTGACTTTTGACACATTGAAATGTAACAACCCGAGTGATTGGCCATTTTGCCATATTCTATTAGTATGTTTACATCTTGCATACTCGCATATTGAAGGTATGATGTGAGAATAATATTAATTATCTTCAGCTTTGAAGTACTGTGGATATAAAATCCATAATTAAAATTGATCCATTTTATTTATGTTCTGAAAAATGTGTTATCTAGAGCATCAATTATACAGTGTGTCCATAAAGTCCCAGTACCATTACAAGTATTTATTGCGCAGAATGGTACTGGGATTTTATGGACACCCGGTATAGTATGGCCTATTAAATTATATCTTTCCTGTAATAATTAGCTAAAGAATTTCTCATGATTATCATTCGGAATGGCTAATGAGTGACACCCACTCATGTAAGTGAAAGTTAAAAGAAATACATTTGCAAGACCCCAATGCCTGGTCAATCAGTCAAAGATTAAACAGGTAAATTCCGGGCTAATTAAAGGTAATTTCTTTTTCCAACAATGGTTTCATAATGAAGATTAATTAATCGCAGTATATTGCGCTAATTTTTTCAGCAATGTTTTGATGAGCCACCGAATTTCGGGACCAGATGAACAAAAAATTGTCGTTTATCATAGCGGATTACGGTTTCAGCTTAATTAAGTACAAATTGTAATACAAAATTTTAATTGCTGGAAATTTCATTCCATGATTTAGATTTTACGCGAATCGAATTAAAGTATGGATCCAGAGTGGATATATTTTTAAATTTTGAGAGTCTGGTGGGGGCCGTCCATGAATGGCTGCCCTAATGAGATATTTTCAGGTCCGAGTGATTATGTTTGTCACACTCGTTTTATAACATAAATACGAACTCGTTATCACCGTACCAATTAAATCAGTTGTGATATTTCAAAAGTGATCTTCAAATATCATGATAAGGTCGATCAATTTGTCCTTAGAGATCCATATTTTATTTAATCCTAACTTAGAGCAGTGCTTTCGTAGTTCTGATTTAGTAAAAGTTTCCTTCAAGAAATTCCAAGATGGGTGATCAGGGCTAAGTGATAGTGGAGTAGAGGAGTCGCTGTCCACCGTCAATCTTCTTCTTTCTCTCTCTCTCTCTAGTTTGTGATGACGACGACTAGAACAGTGAACGAAGTGTAAACAAAACAGCTTCATATATTACGTCATAAGGATTCAGTGAGTATGCGTAAACTTGGGACATTTTTCAACAGGAGTCCTCTGTGCTGTCAGGTCCTATTCTATAATCGTGAAATACACCGATGTTCCACTGGCATATACCATAATGCCACTGACATCACAATCACTGGTAGTTTAACAGTGCTGCACATGAAAAATGTCTCGCAAAAAACAGTACAGACCACATAAAGATGGAAAAAGTGAGAGAGAGAGAGAGAGAGAGAGAGAGTTTATTGGTCGTCATTCTAAGTTATCCCGGGCAGCGCCAGGTTGGTCAGCTAGTATATGTAAAAAATCAGGGTATAAGACAAGTCATTTAGTTTTTTTATTAGTTTAGATTTTTATTAGTTTTAGTTTTTTTTTTTTTTATTATTAGTTTAGTATTCTGTCAAATGCTTCTCATGTATTTTCGAATTGATGTATAATGAAAATGGCATTTGTATTTTCAACCAATCTTTCTTTCCTGTCAACCGGAATCGCGGAATTAGTGGACGGCAAGAGAAAGAAAAAAAAAATTCCTTTTACGGTGATCGCTTCGCAATCTGAATCCTGAACAGAAGCGATATTGGAATTCGCTTTTTTCTAATCATTTGTGAATGACGTCAGCGGATGAGAGCGTCATCGTGAAAGGTTTCTCAAGTCATTTCAAACGATATCTCTATCGCTCACTTTCTTTCTCTCTGTTTCTCTCTTTTCATCGTATATTTTGTATCCGTAAGCTTATTAGCAATTAAAGAAGATAGAAAAAGAGAGAGAGAGAGAAAGATTTCTTTTATATCTCGTATTGAATTCCTAATCATCCTTTATTTGAGAGAAAGATTCTTTTCTGTAAGGGGAATTCTTAAACAGGAATGTCAGATAACCCTTTATCGAGTCTTTTGACCTGACAACGAAGAAGCACGAGCAGATCCAGGCATTCGTCGCACGATACCCTCAGCGGTGCCAGTGAATAGAGCAGCGCGTCGTCTTCAGCCTTATTCTCAAATTGCTTCCAGGTCCGTCATCCTTTTTCTTCTTGACGGAATTCTGCCTCGATGACATCGCTCGAGGAAAGAAAGGTTCCCAGAAGAAGATTTGAAACGCGGATGCGCTGGACATGAATAGGCTTCCACAATTTAATGGAATCAGAAGGCAGTCGTGCGTTGTTATGGATCAATCGCACCTGATTCAGTATCATGGACGGCAAACATTAACGTATGTGAAACATCCCTGCGTATTTTACTTCACTGTAATATATGTATCTGTATATGATATCTCACGTAGTTGATATACTTTAGTGTATTTAGATGCTGAGACCTCATATGATTAATAAGATTTTTTAGGAGATCACCTTGCTTTAGCAAGGTAGGTAACTTTGAATTCTATGATTGGTAAGTATAATACCCAGGTATTTGGAACTCTTCGTGACAATAAATATATATATATATATATATAATATATATATATATATATATATATATATATATATATAGTGTGTGTGTGTGTGTGTGTGTGTGTGTGTGTGTGTGTAATGTGTGTGTATCATATCTTGACGTTTTTCTAACTTAGATTTAAATTGCTTAAATCTAAGGCCATGTGACTTACTTAAAAAATAAAAACCTCTTAGCTGAAAGTACCTCAGTAAGTTCTAGTATTCCGCTATTATCTCTCCAAGAGTCAAGTTTTGCGTTTCTGTAAGAAGATATTAAGTAAGAAAATTATATATTTAGAAGAAGAAACGTAGTAGGCGCTGTCATTCAAAGCGAAATATAATGCCAAATAAGAATGGACAGTAAATACCATCAGGTAATGGCGGCCTCTGTATAATGGCGAAGATCGCGGGGTTTTGTTGCGGATAATGAGAAATAGTACACGACGCGTATGTTCCTCTTAGGTCTACTTTCATTTGTCTTCTTTATCCTTCTTTTAGTCCATCTCGCCTTCCTCTTCATCTTCCTCCTTTCTGTTCATCATCTAATCATTTTTAAAACGCATTGAAACAAAGAGGGAGAGATGCTCCCTTTTCTTCTTCTTTAAAATATTCAAAGGCAAGTCGAAGAGGTAAACAAGGAAGTCATATTTGACACAAATACCCTCAATTAAAATGCTTCGTATATCTTTCTTCGATTCTCATCCTCTTCATTTTTGCCATCCTTTCCTCACCGTCACTCAATTCATGGAAAATGTTTGAAGACACCCTAGTTTTCCATCAATCTGGGAGTGGCACGATTCCGTACTTTTTTTTATTTGTTTATTCCATCCCTTATAGCCCCTTCCCTTGCTTACAGTACAAACTAATTCGATAAACCTTCTTCCCGTGTTTTTTTTTTTTTTTTTATGTGTCCCGTGGTAGCCGTAAATTTCAGGGAAACGTGGGGGCGACGTGGGAATGGGTCGTGTAAGGAGTTTTAGTATTGTGCATTTACATTTTACGTATAAATGAATATTAGTGCCCCCTGTTCTTTCCCATACAAGCTGTAAGAATGTTCTAACAACGCTTCTTTCCCTGTGATATTTAAGACAAAAAATTATGAAAAGAGAGAAATTAACCCTAAACTGTAAAAGTTTTGTTATTGTAGTTAAAAGTAGTAGCAATATTTGTAATGGTGAAATAGTAATATCAAGTAGTGTGAGTCGTAGGTTCAGTGCTAACTATATCATTACTGTCCATTTCGCGCTGTAATTGATTAAAACAATTTTATTTTTAGACAATCAACATGATCCCCTTTATAGCTCCTTTCTCTCTAATACTAAGTACATCTTCCACAAGATGTAATATTTTGACATTTTTATTCATCCTTGTTTATGCCTATGCTCGGCAAGGTAAGGTAAAACTAACTTATATGGTTAGAGTTCCTTTATTTATGCAACAAAAACGTGATGCCTAGGTTGGGAGAGGCATTCTGCTTCGTGTGGTAATTTCTTGGTTAGCATATTACCTCTCTCTCTCTCTCTCTTCGTCTCTCTTGTCAATCTCTCTCTCTCTCTCCTTCCTGTACAAACTGCCCAGTTTCACATTGTGACAATCGTGTCCAAAAACTGAAGTCATATTGAACATGCATGTAAAATATTACTTTCCCAGTTGCCACCTCTCATATTATGCTCTGTACGAAGTATTAGTTTACAGACTTATATATTTGACGTCTTTTGTCTTCTACGGTCATGTTTATTATCTGAGTTACCTTGCAAGACCTTGTCACCTGTCCCCATTTTACGTTCCTTCATTCTTCTGATATGTGTTCCCATTTGCAAATACAGTTATTTAAGTTAAACCTAAGAGTTTACCGAATCATTCCCCAACCTGAAGAGGGCCTTCAGTCGTAATATGTTATATGATTTTTACCTAACTTAAGGCCAAAGCTAGGTTTACATATATCTCCAGGTAGGTTGCGCTATTATTTATAAAGTTATTCAACTTACAGGAAGGTCTATTGGAATGAGTCTTGACAAAACACCCTCATATACCCTCTTCCCCTCACCATGAGGCTCAATATCTCCCCGTAATTGATTATCTCCCACAGCAGTTTCCTTATTATCCTCATTCACAAAAACATCCCACTCCATTTCATCAACACCCACATATGGGACAAAAGAAAAAAAACAGGACAAAACCGCCAAGAATGCTCAGAACACTTACGCTAAGCTTACACCAAGCTCAGTGTTTAACTTTGCAAAACTTCCTCGTATGCCCCTGCTTATAACAATCAAAACAACTACTCGAGGAAAGAAAGATTTCCAGAGGAAGATTTAAAACGCGGATTTTTGGTAAATGAATAAGATTACACAGATTAATGGTACACGAAGGCAGTTCAAACGTTGTTATGAACCCTAACTGATTCAATATTGTGAATGGCAAACATCATATGGAAATACAATTGATTTCCATTCACTCATGCTGGTATGTAAGACTGCCAATGATGTACAATTAAGTTGTTTGAAACTATTCAAGAGCTACACATCCTCGTATTGAATCAACTGACATTTTTCTTCAAGAAGTTTCATAACGGCTTAAATCCACAGCGCACGAAAGGGATTATGGACCTGTAAGCTAAGTTGAGTTTCGAGAAATATTTTCTGAAGTTGTCTGGAAGATTCCAAATAATCTTGGCTGAGCAAGTGATTTCTGAACAGACCTTGCGACTATATATTGGCATTTTTTATAGGCTTCTTTATTATTATAATATATATTTTTAATTATATATTATTTAAATATATAGTTATATATATTATATTATTAATATTATATATGTGTGTGTGTAGAAAAAATAAATACTAGGATATATTATATTATTATTATATATAATTATATATAATATATTATATAATATTTATATTATATTATATCCTAGTATTTTTCTAAGTTTTTTTAAAATTAAACTTAAAGCTAAGGCCGTCGGTGGCTGACTTACTGAAATCAAATGAAAACCATCTTAAATAGGCTGAAAATTCACCTACGATAAGCTCATAGGTCTTCCGTTATACAATCTCTCCCAGAGTCCAGTTTTGTGTTTCAACGACGAAGAAATTAATTAAGTCAACCACCCAAATTGATGTCTTAGTTCAGCATAATTTTCCCTTTCCAGTAAATTTAATAAACATAGGCACTGGTAATGTAATGCCATCATAAGAACATGTCCAGCAGAAAATACCAAATCAGGTCAACGGTCCGACTTTTTGTCGGGATATTTAACGGTGAAAACCGTCGTCTCTTCTTGAAGGCCGATTATCAAGGAGATTAATTCTTTGGCCCGCAAGGCGTAATTGTGGGGGAAAGAAACGAAGTCCCCGCTGGGTTTTGTCACAGTCACTGAGAAAAATGCTTCTTAAGTAAACGACCCGGATTGTTCCTTTCCCGCCTTTATATACACTCATTTTTGTCTTCTTTGTCCTTCTTTTAGTCCCCCTCACATTTCTCCTTTCAATGCTTCCCGTTTCTGTTCTTTCATAATTCATTTTTAAGACCACATCGGACAAAGAAACAGAGAGATCGATCCACCTTTTTCTTTCTTTTAAAATGTTCGTAAAGAAAGGGGAGTGAGATTTGACACATGCTCCCTGTTCTAAATGCTTCATGTACAGACGTGGCCAAAGAAAAAATTCGGCGGGTAGTTTCTTTTTAATTCCTTTGTTCGTTATGGAAATATTGCATAATTGCAGGTGCCAGATTATTTACTTTAACATTAAAATAAATAACAACTTTCTTTCAAAAGGTGCTATACTTGAGAATAAATTACCATTAGAACTGGTAGAGACTTTATTCAAAAATGTATTAAAGGATAATTATTTTGCAAAGTAAGGAAAATATATACGATAGGGTCCACGATTTCTTAAATTTTCATTGCTCAACTCTAACTTCGTGACAAGCAATACCGAAGATTTTGATTTGCAAGTTGGCTTTTGCTGCCGCTCCGAGTCTTGACTCAACTTTATCGTACTGCGCAACTGGGGTGGTTTTGTCATTTCGGTCCTCCTACAGCCGATAAAATAATACACCAAGGCGTTAAAAATTATTTGAAAACGATGTTTAGTTAAACTAATTTGTCCTTTGATCAATAAAAATAATTTGCATTGACAATCATTTAGTGGGCCTAAATTGGACTTCTGATTTTCCCACAATGATTTGCCTAAGGCCTTAATTTTCAGCAGTATACTCTTCTCGGATAACGTAATATTAAATGAATTAATTTAAATCGAACCAAATATATAATAACTATATAATAAATTAATTTTATATATAATATAATATTAACATACATACATATGATATATATATTATATTATATAAATATTATATATATATATTATATATAATTATAAATTAATATACAAGCTGGCCTTGAATATTTGACTAATTCCCGTTTATTCTTGTTTTATTAGCTCCATGGTTTCGCCTTTCTCCTTATCCTTTTCCAATATATTGCTTAACAATAAATTAAAACTCAAGTTCCTAGCTAATTCAAGTTAATTTAAAAAAGCAATCAAATAAAAAAATCAAAGCCGAATGTAATTTCAGTCCGTTTATTTTTTTTATCGAATTCCCTTGCATATCATCCTGTTTCCTTTGGACACCATTGGAAAGCTGTGGGAGTCACAAACTGACGAATACATTAAGCAAAGCGGCTTACTTTCCTTAAAAGCCTTTCTTAAAGTTGATTTTTTTTGTAGCTATTCACATTTTCTTTCTAAATAGAAAGTGAATTCAAATTAGTTTTCACCATGTATACCTACTAGACCTACTACAATAAGCATAATTATTTAAAGTAGCCTGAAGGATAAGAAATAAATTCAAAGGTGACGGTCTTCTCGTTTAAAGTCTATTTCAATAAATGTTTTTTTTTTTTTTTTTTTCAAGAAAAACCTTACTGCTATTTAATGGTGTAACACGAGTGTATGCGCACAATATTTTTGTGGAAATGAAATGATAAAGTTTCTTTGAATAACAGAAAATAATTTTAAATAAATATGCATTTTAAGGGCGGTCCGTTTTGCCGGTGCTGGGAATTTAAAAATAACCGTTATCCATTAGTGGTGCTTTCACGAGAAGGAAGTTCGTAGTGAGAAGCTCGGATCTAGTCGCCTGAGATGTAGAAGTAAGAAGCGGAGGTGGCGTACAGGAGGTGATGGAAAAGGTTAGGGAGGCCGAATGTTAATAAAGTATTCTCCCAATAACAAATGTATTCTTTAAGGTTTTGAAGAAAAAATGCATGCAGCATTGAAACCGTTTCCCTCCCTATTCCGTGGTATTCACTGGGCCACCGATAAAAACAAAACTAAAAGAGTAAGGCCTAACTGAATTCTCATCCATCCATCAAAGATAAACTTTTTGCTTAATTCATTAAGACTTATTCCATTAGAACAGAACTACCAAAGATTTCAAGTGTAGATTTAAAAAATCTCGTTTCCTCTCCCATCTAAAAAGTTTTCATTCAGACACCAGTCATAAAGCCAATGTTCGTGAACGAGGCAACCTAGATAATTCAAAGTTTCACTAAAATAAATGCTGCTCAGACAACAAATTTACACTACTGTTTATTGTCTTGCTCTCCAATGTGGTGCTTCGAAGGTGTTCCACCTCTAGGACCCATTGTTCTTTTAAATTTTGCCGTTCTTTTAAACAATTTTTATTCATCTATGTATTGATTCTTTCTGGTTTTTAAGGTTTTTCTTGATATCTCTCCAACAGGAACTTGCACCGAATGCAGTGCAAATAATTCTCCTCGATCAATCGAGGGACTGTTTCTTATGACGCCGATAAATGACAACATTAACTGAGTGAGGAAATTAGGATTCCGTGGCAACATTGATATCAAAAGCAATAGAGTGAGGTCGCCTGGTTCCACGCTGTTAATTATTTTTTAACTTTTTGTTTTTAAATTTGAATAGCATTTTGTGAGATTCCAAATGTTTTTATTTTTGTAAAAAATTTAACAATGAATAATTCAACTACCTTGAACTTAAATAATTGAAATGATAAAATTTAAGGACTATGTTTATGCGAATACTGCTAGTGATAGGTGTCTCCTATCATAATTTGTTAATGTATATCTTACTGGTTGTGATATTGACGTTTTTTATCACTTCGTATTTCCGATTCACGTCAATTTTTGCTAATAATGGAAAATAGCTTTTACAAAAACAATAAATCAACATAATGTTTCTTAAAGATGATCAGTGACTTGTTTTTAACGTCCATTACACCAATGATTTCTTCCATCTTTCGATAAAGAAAAATAGATAAAATAAGGGCATGAATCGTGGGTCATGGCAGGTGGAACGTAAAAATTTATGAAACTCTGCCACGAGTTTTTTGGGCCGAGCAGTAACCTCTCTTTCGTCACGCATCCTCCTCATTATCCACCATACCTTTTTCTCACCGCCCGTCTAGTCCCTGGAATTGTTTTAAGACAAACCATAGCTTCTCATCAAACGGATTCTGGAAAGGGAGCATACGAATTCCGGGTGCCCTTTTTTTATATATATACTATATATAAATTTTTTAATTTTTTTAAATGTGTTCCATCCTTTATTTAAACGCCCGGTATCTTTGGCTTACAGTCCTTGCATTTAATTCAAGATAAACTAACCCTTCTTTATCCCGGCTAAGATATTACCCGTAGAAGGTTTCTGTAAGCTTTTAGGTCAGATCCTCTTACTTTCTTTTCTTTTTTTTTCTTTTTTTGGGGGGTCGGTGTGCGTGTCCTATGGAAGTCGTAAATTTTACGGAAACGGGCGGTCGACGTTGAATGGATCGTATGAGTTTCATTATTGCGCATTTACATTTTACTTATAAATGAATGTTAGTACCTCCTTCCCATTCAAGCTTTCAAGAAATGTTCCTAACCCACGCTTTTTTTTATTTTTTAATTAATACTTTTTTTTTATTTTTTTAAACAAAAGACTAATGACAAGGGAAAAATTATATTATTATTATTGTAAGCAGTAGTAATATTTTAATTATTGAAACGGTAGTATGGAGTAATATCAGTGGTAGCTTCAGTGCTCTCCATATTACTACTGTCCATGTTAATTATAATTAAGGATAGAAAATTCTTCAATCTACAACGCTAACAAAACTAGTCTGTTCTATCGCTCCTGACTCCCTAACGCCTAGGCTGATGAGAAGGAAAAGAATTTACAAATCAAAAGTTTTCCAGGCAACAATATAATTTCTTTGTTTTTTGCATATGCTATTGGTGGACATCATTGCAAACCAGTGGTACTTGGACATGCAAAGCAACCATGTCCTGCGTGGGTTAATGGATAGACTCCCAGTGGTATCAAACAGCAAAGGCTTGGCTCACCTCCAAAATTGTAACCTACTGGTTCCATACTCATTTTTATGAAGTTATTCATCATCAGACACGGGGCCTTGGCATTGCTAGAAATCGGGTGAAGGCTTTGCTTCTCATGGACAGTTCACTATACTCTGTTTTTTTTTCATCTGTCCTTCCGTCTGTGGTGTTTTTGTATGGTAACACTGCGTCCCGGGCTTTAGATAGTTACACTATGTGTAAGTTTTAGGTAAATAAAAGGATATCTGGGTATGCATTTGCAACTGAAAAGTGTTTTAATAATTCACTGTATGCGAATTACACCATTAATATTTGAAATAGGATATTATTATAATCGTTGAATGTGAGCTGAATGTAACTATCTAAAGCCCGGGATGCAGTGTTACCATACAAAAACCCCACAAGCGGATGGACAGATGGAAAAAAACAGAGTATTGTTGGGTGGGGGGTGACATGGGTCGTATTAGGGTCACGAATTTGCCTTCTAATACAATTTCATGCATTCAGCCTATGGACTAAGGTGTTATTGTTGCAACAAAATGGCTATACCAGAGGACTTTCCAAAGGAGGTAATGGTAGTACTGAAGGACGAGGAGATGGAAGAGTAACGCTTGGATACACGGAAGGGAACAGACGCTGGAGATTTTTCAAAAAAAAATATACTTATATATATATATATATATATATATATATATATATATATATATATATATATATATATATATATTGTTACGAAGTGCCAAGTATCTGGTTACTACACTTACCAAACGACTGAATACTCTAAAGGCAACAGTGATCCCTTAACAACTTACCAGTATTGCAGAAAATCAGACTAAGTTCATCAAAACAGGTGTAAGGTAATCTTGTAAGTAATTAAATTAATCAAAGGGCATCACTCCGTCAACAACTTTAAAAGTCTAAGTATTTCCCTGATTTCAGAAGTCTAAGTACTTCCCTGGTTCTAAATCACTTGAAGTAAATTGAAGGAAAATAGATCAATTACCGCTCTGTTTCTACTTAACATCAATATAATCAAATGCAAATATACTGGTATAAAAATGAAAACACTTATGAAAATTTTAGGTACAAAAATTTATTATTAAACTCAAAATTTATAAGTGAAATTCACAATATCAGGGAAAATTACTGTTACTTGAAAACAAAGTAAAGTTTAATTAATTCTTGAATCAATTAAGTAAAATTAAATCAAAATTAATTTATCACAAAATTCAAGAAAATTAATTAAATCAAAATTCAAAAGTTTTAGGCAATAATTGAAAATTTGAAATTAATTCACAAGTGATAAAACTTGAAAAGAATTCTAAGTAAATGCAAATTAATTCACAAGTGTTAAATTTAAATAATGTGCAACAACTAATTAATGAAAATAACTAAGTCAATTAAATTGTAAATGTAAATGAAAATACAGAAAATTGTGGACAGTATCAAGATAAAAAGGCACACTTCAACAAGAAAATGAACAAATGCACAAAAAATGAAGCAAACACAAAACACAAAAATTTGCAATGTGTAAAAGTGTAAATCTTTTCACTCAAAACATTGTAACCATCAGTTTTTACCAAACCTTCGTAACCATCTGTTATTAGTTATTAGTTAACCACTGTTCCTATCCATTATTAGTTAACCACTGTTCCTGTCCAATATTAGTTTCTTACCAAACCATCATAACCATTAGATATTAGTTGCAACTAATAAAAATATAACACACTTTACCTTTTTGGTATACCAACCTCTTTCTTTGCTGCAGGCTTGTTTCACTTTACCAAACCCAGGCGCCGTTACGAAACAATGTTTGTTCAGATTCCACAAAAAACACTATTTAGCACTAAATAAACTCTAAGAAATATCAAATATGAAATTCTCAAGTTACGAGTGACCAATTTACGTTACGAGAGAGAGAGAGAGAGAGAGAGAGAGAGAGAGAGAGAGAGAGAGAGAGAGAGATCCAAACGCCTCGAGTATCGTAGATGTAATCAAATTCTCTTCCTTACGGAAGCTGGACATTGGATGACACAAAACGTTTTTGGGCAAAAATTCTTCCAGAAGCTTCGAAATCTTACGCAACTGTACATACAAGATGTGAAATCTGCACGTGGCTTTAACAAAGACATATACGTACGTATGAGACGATTCTGCTCAACAGACACGTACCCGATCAAAACAGAGGTTGAGTGATAATCAAGATTGACATGTTTTGATAACAACGTGAAGACTCGATTCGATCGGCCGAAGCAGAAGCCCCTTATCTTACGTGATGACGGAATCACAAAACACAAATGAAGACTCGAGCTCGCTTATCAAACGTGTTGACAGATTAGGAAAGCAAACTGAGATCTCGGAGTTCCTCTAATCTCAAAGTGCTGACATAATAGGGAAACAATCGTAGTTTCGAATGGACAAAGAAAATCTCTCTTTCTACATTCTATGTTATATATATTATTCTTTTACATTATGTTATGCAAAATCTGAACACACATTTAAAACATCCTATCTGTAAGCTATCTAGGAATCTGAAAAAATGTAGCACAAAATCTTATACACAATATTTTATACAATCGAAAAGGGGAAATATGCATTTTGAAAGTAGCAATATATAATAATATATATGCTGAAATCTGCAATCTACAACTTAACAGATGCTTGGAGGGGTAGAGACCCTCAACCTTGGCTGGAACCGTGTGCTGGTTAGACAAGAGGGCATGATGGCCTTCCAGATGTTCAAATTCAATGACTACCATGCCCAGCTTCCAACTGGAAGCGACGATGATCCCCAGGATGATGTATGGGAGTGGCTGGATGACACAGTAGCCCTGGCTTCCAACTTCCCTTCAGCAGCAAGACAGCTGTTGGTGACAAGGGAAGTTGTCTAGCTGTTGGTGACAAGGGAAGTGTCTGAAGACATTGGCGATGATTACTGTGACGAGGCTGTTTCATGATGAGCGCCTTTCTACAACCATGGTCGTCAATATGGTTATCGAGGTGTTGGGGAACCCCCTCATCAGCCCTAATGACTTCCTAGGGGCCTTGGGTGCAACTGCAAAAATGCAAAAGTTTCGATGGAGTGTCATTGCGAAGCCAGATCGTCAACTATATCGTCAAAGCACCCTCGACAGCTTGCTTCAGATCCCAGACCCCCTTGCACCCAAGCCCATTGCCAGCCAATTCTTCAATAACTGTCATTGGAACAGCAGGCGATATGTGGTGCTCCTGCACCCAAGAGTCATATATATATATATATATACTATATATATATATATATATATATATATATATATATATATATATATATATATATATAGACAACGACGTTCGTGTCCTCAGAATTATAAAAACAGGCAAAATGATTTTTCGAGTTTTGAATTAAGGAAAGAAATGAACATACGATAAAAAGATTCCAGGAAACGAGGGATGAGTAATTATGCTCTTGTGTTAATGTGCACGGTGAATAATGCCCGAATAATGAGAATATAATCTAGATTATTCCCAGAAGATTAAAGAGTGGATAATTGGCCTCTTGGCTTAATATCGGCTGATTGCTGTGGGGGTCCAAAAAAGACAGCACCTTTAAACCGACGCCGGACTGTGAGCGCAGACGTCATTGTCAATTATGGAGGAGTAGCACATCATCTTGATGAAAGAGAGAGAAAAGGCGTCTGCTACTCCCCTTCTACTTCTCGTCCCACCTCCCAAACTCACTCGCTCGGGTCTCGGTTCCTCACCTCTTTAGTGACTGCAAATTGGCTCGTGTGCATTCCTGGTCTCTTTATTTGTTCGCTTTGGAGCGATTGATTTTCCAAGTAGCAGTTCATGAACTGAACTTGTTATAGAAGCCATTTAATAAAAAAACAAGACCACATTGCTTTCATATCTGCCATATGCACCTTTTACTAGTATCTCAGTCACATCTTTCTCTCAACAACAAAAATTTATATATCTATATATATATATATATATATATATATATATAATATATAAATTAAAATTAAAAGAAGTAAAACCAGAGTATACCTTTTGCCATTCCATGAACTCGCCAGGCAAATGAGTGAAAGGTTGTAACCATTCAGTTAGGAAAAAGTACTAAATCGATCAGCATGATAGGATATATTTTGTCAGAAACATAAAGGCGGACCTCTTAAGATCAGTTATTTGTCCCGACCTTCAATTATCTTAGTTCTCAGGCCACATACTTGACCTTAGGTTCCAACATCTTTGCCTTCCTTTTTTGGGGCCACAGGCAAGAGAAGAACCCTTTCAGTACGAATCTGTTGAAAATAACGACGTCGCTAGCTTCATCCCCAAGGTGGGAAGAGATTTACCGTATGCGTTTATGTTTACGAACTCAGCAAACGAATTTGGAGGCGGATAAAGTTTTTTTGCCGAGCCTTTGTACATTGTTTCACAAGAGCATTTCTAAGGAAATCTTCGCACAATTTATATATATAAATTATATATATATATATATATATATATATATATATATATATATATATATATATATTATATATATATACATTATATATATATATTATATTATATATATATACATACATATATATATATACATATATATATATATATATATATATATATATATATATATATAAGGTATAAGCCACGAAGTAAAGATAAACAACGGAGTAAATGCAAGATCTTTCGACTCAACGTCCTTTAGTTAGCAGACAAACTGATATACATGAGAAACGGAAAGTACAAGGAAGGGTCGTATAAGTGAAAGATAGGGATTATGAGGAGATTAGTACCTAGAATCCAACACACCTGGAGAATGAGTAACCTTTCCAAACAAGCATAAAAACGGGTACAATTTAAGAACAAAAAGATTAAGTCCAACTGCTCAGGCACAGGGACAAGACAATTAAAGGATTATACAGGGCGGCAGCTTACCACATTCAGATCTGTGATAAACAAAAACTTATTCACAAAACATATTATACATACATATACTAAGAAATTATCTACTAATTTGTATTTAAGGCAATTAATTTGTATTTAAGTCTGTGATTATATCTTTGAAGTCATTCTTAAACATGTTACAAATACAAGGGTCTAAATGAAACAGGCCACAACTAATATTAAAATTACAATGGGAAGTTAGTTGTAAAATGGCAGATTCTCATGTATATCAGTTTGTCTGAGTCGAAAGATCTTGCAATTACTTCGTTGTTTATCTTTCCTTCGTGGCTTATACCTATATCTATGCATTTATCACGTTCCAAACTTCCGTGATTCAGTTATACATACATACATATATATATATATATATATATATATATATATATATATATATATATATATATGTGTGTGTGTGTGTGTGTGTGTGTGTGTGTGTGTGTATGTCTATATATAGAGAGAGGAGAGAGAGAGAGAGAGATACTGTGTGCTACAGTTCTCTTTCTTAAGCGTCGAGAAACATGGCTTAATTGTCCATCTCTCGCGAATGAAAGAGACTATGAAGTTACGAGAGGTACAGGTGCACACGACATGTTGACAGTTTTCTCGAGAAGGAAAATTAATGGAACAACGTCAGGTTAATAAAACGTAAAAACACAATGAAAAGGAGGCGATAATTACGATATGAGGGGAAGAAATGTGATACATCGTCTGTAATTCAGGATAATAGGATTAAGTTCTACAAATAAAGAAAAATTGCCGACGAATACGGAAAAACCAAATGTAATTTATCTTCTGAGAGTGGTTATTAACCTCCTTTGCCCTCTCGAGCGAAAACAGAATCAGAATATTAAAAAAGAAAAAATAAGTCCTATCTATCTTGGATGGTTTTAGTTCACTAATATCACAGAAACATCATATTTCGTCGAGAATAACAACATATGCGCGCGTGCAAAGAAAAATAGTTAGAGCAGCAACCAGATGGCGCAATTTCAAACGGTTTTTATTAAAGTCAACAAAGTTCAAAGAGGATTTTTTATGGCCTTGTGCCATTTCATATCCTGCATAGAAATAGACAGAAATCCAGCAATGCTGAAATTGCATAGATTTATTTCAAGACTGTATTTACCGGGTATCTTTTTTTTTTTTTTTTTTTACCACAGTACCCTGTTCCCAACAGATTAAAGGCTTTAGAGTAAATCCTGTGTGTTTTTAGCAATCTGGAGTATACAAAAATAACGGCAACAGCGAAATGATAGTGTTGCTATCTTGTAACTCGAACCCGTAAAGCAAAAATAAAACTGCAAACTTGAATATCTGCCAAAGAGAGGTCAGTAAGGTTAGAGCTACGCTTTTGGTATACATTTTTTCCATTGTAAATGTTTCTTTAATGTAACCAGTTTTACTCGTAACAAATGCATTATATAGAAAATATTCGCAAACTTGAGGTTCTGCGGATTTAGTTAGGCATTCGTGCAATCCAGTTGCTGCAAACTGTGGAATCTCTCTCTTCCTTATGATCACTAATGCCCTTAACCTATCAGATTTTATCAGGTCAATTTTCCTTTGCTTATGGAGAGAAGTTCATGTATATAGACATATTTTGCAGAATAGTTCCCGGAGCTAATCGTCATAAGAAAAATATGTGCTATAACATTCGCCAATAACTGGACATCCCTTCTCAACTTTGATTCATGGATGGTATTTTCTGGGATACAAGATGGGTACTGGATATCGTTTGTCTCAGCATTAGCACTAGCTAGGCCTTGAAAATGTGGTAATATGTACATACTTGGATTTTGTTTCTCGGGTATTTAACCTCCTCTGACAATTCAGATGTTGGGTTTTTTGCTGTAAAAGTACATTCATTTGAAAGAAATGCAGGTGGGTGAGTAGGATACATTATTTCTAACAGTAAATGATTTCGTTGCATATCTATCAGACAGGAAGGCTGATAGAACACTTAGGATTGGATGTGTCAGGATTAGGGTTAGATTCAGGTACATTACTATGAACCCTGATTGAGGGATACACACTTGCTACGGCTTCTTCAAGGGGCGGTAGCCATTTTACAGGTTTTTTGGCCAGGGGCATCCTGGGAGACAGTTCTTGGTGACAGGGCCGAATGTTTTGTGGTATCGGCAAAGATAAAACAGCGGCGACTACTTTCCCATGTGGTCAGCACCCTTGGGATCATGAAGGCGGGATGGAAGTTTGCGTTAGGAAGGTCGTCTGTCGTTGAAGGTTTAGACGTTCCTTGATGGGCGGCAAGGCTGGGTGTGGCGGCGGTTTGCAGCAGCGTGGGCGTCCATCAGATTATCTGCTAGGGTGGCGAGGGCATCGTCTCTTCGATGTCAGTGATGTACATTGTGTCCAGGAATGCAACAGATGGTGAGTACCTTGCTATTGCTTGGCTATTCAAAGCGATCACACATTAAAAAAGTACTATATTATTCTTCCTTACTTTTTTGTAATTAGTGGATTTCCATAACTCTTTCGACTATCTAAAGACCCTTTATTAATTCTTCATCCATTCTCTAAAGCTCTCGTTTTCATTCCTAGTATCGCGATCTCTCTCTCTCTCTCTCTCTCTCTCTCTCTCTCTCTCTCTCTCTCTCTCTCTCTGAATCATCGAGCTAATTGAAAACAGGAATGAAATTCTTCCAAGGATTTATTGCTTCTCGCCATTTGCTTCAAGTGTGGAAGGGTAGCTGATATATCGGAAAACCGAAAGCTGGAGATACTAAATCTGGAAATGGCAATAAATATCATGCATTTAGAGGTCTGAGAAATGGGGAAACTGTGGCCCTTGAAATCATCATCTTGAATCTATGGAAGGAGGGTGGTATTCGGATAATAAATATATACATATGTATGGTTCGTACAGTTGCGAGCTACAAGGCCGGGGAGAGAGAGAGAGAGAGAGAGAGAGAGAGAGAGAGAGAGAGAGAGGGAATGCTTTGATTCTTATTCAAAGGATCCTTCATTGCACTTAGAGCGGGGTCTTTGGAGTTTAATATCAGCATTGTCGTTTAATTTTTCGGCAATTTCTCCCTCACTCAATTTACCACAGAAACAGTGTTCACTAAATATCTTTAACTCCTTTTTAGGAGTTACACCAAGAAACATTTTCAACAAGTTTTTATTGATATTTGAACCTCGAGAATCCACAGATTCATCTGATGGACTGACAACAGAACCAAATATCTTTTATGACTATTACAAGTTCCAGTACCAAAGTTCGGTCAAGTTTGTTTGTTTGTGTGTTCTTCGACAAAAAATATTTTTTGTCGATCAGATCATTTTGGACTACCTCGTAAATGAGTACGTGAGATTACCTCGCAATTACTTTTTAGCATAAAAAATATATTTAGCTTTCAACAGTGGTAAGAGTCAGTGCGCACGGTTTGTGATAATAGCATAGGGTATAGCATTTTATATATATATATATATATATATATATATATATATATATATATATATATTTATATATATATATGTATATAATACACGTTAGCTGACCAACCCGGTGCTGCCCAGGAAAACTCTGAAGAACTAAAAATTTTCATGCACCTCCTTTTACCTGTAAGTTAATATATATATATATATATATATATATATATATATATATATATATATATATATACATATATATATATATATATATATATATATATGCTAACGCGCAATTTATTAAACTTGTAACTTCCTATCTATTGAAGCTCCGGCTACTATGGCTATGCAGAGAGCACTTAAGAATGGAGGCAAGAGCATTTCTAAAATGTCTTCAAGAAAAAACGCTGTAATTGGATGAACAAACTGCCAACGGAAGTTAAATGAAACCGTGAAATGTAGAAATATGAATTAACAGATGAATTTGTAATAGTACAGCATAAAGGTTACTCAAGCCACAAAAAAACAAGTGCGCTTATGAAAGTTCGGGGCTCACAAAACTGCGTTATTTGAACATTTAAAAGCAAAAGATATTTTTCTATGCATACATACATCTAAGACCGTTTGGTGAAGCTAGCTGTACAATGGAGTTCACAGAGCTTTCAAGTGCTCTGTATAAAGTAGCTTAAATCTACCTTTCGGGAATTCAGACGCGGATTTCTTTTTAAAAATATCGTATATGCTTTATTTTTCTTGGGGGGGGGGGGGGGGGGACAACGACGACAGAAGGAAGAAGCCGGGCTGCCCGTTAGTCCCGAGTAAATGAATACTCGGGAAGATGCCAACGTCCATTTTTCCGGCATTATGATTCCTCTGTTATTTTTTTTCCCGTCCCCTTCATCCGGATGATCCAGTGGTTCCATTATGCGTTAGCTCTCTCTCTCTCTCTCTCTCTCTCTCTCCGCATCTCTCTCTCGTCTCCCTCTCTCTCTCTTTAGGGACAGAGTGCGTATCTGCGTTTTATGTAAAGATATCCCCTGCTTAGGAAACAAAGAAATGTGATACTGGTAATTGAGTCTCTCTCATACCATCCAAATTGTAAAAGGATGCAGGACTGTAGGTTGTTAAGAGAACTGAATAGGATTGTTACCTCTCAGATTTGCTAGGGGCGTCTTGTGCCATAGCGTTGAGAGGAAGAAGAAAGCAACGTAAGTAAATTCTTTGTGGACTCTGTTTGAAAATAAAGACTAGAAAATCTTTAGTGATTTTTAGTGTACCCTCCACCTGACATTAAAATTATGTGAGTATAGTGAATGTTTCGTTGAATTTAGAGTTGCTGTAAATATATATTCGTTCTATAAACTTTTCTGCACATGGATTCATCACTGTTTTTACGGGTAAAAGATGTATGTATAATATACCTGTTGCTCTTAGTGTTTTTTCTGGTGACACCACACACACACACACACACACACACAAATATATGTGTATTATATATATATATATATATAATATATATATATATATATATACATACACACACACACGCTAGCTGACCAACCCGGTGCTGCCCTGGAAAACTCTGAAGAAATCAAAATTTTCATGCACCTCCTTTTATCTATAAGTTATTATACTGACTGCCCTTTTTATCCAGATGTTACTGTTCTAGTTGTCCCATTTATCCACATATTTCTCTACCACCTCGTTGAACGCGAGTTCGATTCTCGGTCATTCCATTGAGGTGTGAGAGATGTGTATTTCTGGTGATAGAAGTTCACTCTCGACGTGGTTCGGATGTCACGTAAAGCCGTTGGTTCCGTTGCTGAATAACCACTGGTTCTATGCAACATAAAAACACCATAAAAACAAACAAACAAACAAATATTACTGTCGTAACTGCCCCGTTTATTCGTGAATTATTGTATTAACTGCCGCTTTTGTCAAATATTACAGTTCTGACTATCCCTTTTATCCATGTATTATTGTTGTGACTGTCCCTTTTATCCAGGTATCTCTATAATGACTCCCTTTTATCCAGGTAGTACCGCAGTGACTGTCCATTTTATCCAGATGTTACTGTGGTAACTGTCCCTTTTATCCAGGTAGTACTGCAGTGACTGTCCATTTTATCCAGATATTACTGTGGTGAGTGTCCCATTTATCCTTGTATTACTGTACAGTCTATCCCTTTTATCCAAGAATTACTGTGCCAGAGTTACGGGTTGCTCTATGAGCAAGAGCCCGTGCAGGCATAAGGCCAGCTTAATCAAAAGCAACATTATAAATAGATTAGTAAGATGCAGACTCCGTATCTTAATCATACCTCGCCTCACAATGGAAAAAAAGAACTTCGGGGAAAAAAGAAAGGACAAAAGGTAAAGTTTCAAAATTCTTAATTAAAATAAAGTACGGCTATAATTGGTATAAAAATAGTTATGACGTTTTGAGAGGCATCCAAGCGATGGTTACCTCAAAAAGATAGATAAATGAAGACAAAGCAGTAAAATAGTCATTGCAATTATTTCAGCTGAGATTGAAGGCTGCGAGGGGACCTAAAAAAAAGTCATGTTTGTAAAATATCTCTTAGGCTTATCAGCGAAGCTGCTACGCCTAATAACATAAAAAGAAAAAAAAGTTTACTATTTCCACATCTGATGTATTCTGTGTCCCCTCTATTTTTGAAGAGTTTCCTCTCCACCATTGTCTCCTCCATCAACTCTCTCTTCTTCTCAATTCCATTTCCATCACGTTTCTTTCACCGGCCTGTCCTCCATAGTCCCTGGTCGTTATCAACAAACTAATGTACAAAAATCGTTGAATTGTCTGGTCCCATCATGTAGCGGTGTTCATTTTGAGGAAGCAAGGCAGTTTCCAATTACGCTGGTATCTGAAACGTTTTCCTTTCCAAATGCAATTATTTATCTGTGTCTCCTGTTCTGAATAGCACCCGATTAAAAACTGATAGTGTATTAATGCAAAATAAGTTGGTAATTGTCAGCGAAGCCCACTAAAAAATGCAAGTTATAGTAAGTGTCTGATAACTACTAAAATATGCTAGGTGTATGGTTTCAGTTAGACAATGTATTGCCAGCTATTATTCATTAAAGTTACAGCAATGTTATAACCAAAAGTAAGTTCGCTTTCAGGATTTCCAAGTAGAGAAACAGTGGGGTGTACTTTAACTTTATGGTCTTTAGTCATATAAAGATTTGGGAACAGTTTATATCAACATGTAAGGATTTCTGTAGAAGATATACCCAGTCATATAGCTGATGCATTTCTCTGATACCATTGATGTAATATGTGTACTTTTCAAATTTACTCGCACATCTACAGATATCATCGCCGCCAGGGCAGCCTGACCCTGACGCAAAGGGTGTCAGTGATATCCCGCCATTCATGTCATCCCAGCGCTTTGCCTTCCACTAATCTCCACTTATTTACAACCTTTGCAATTCTTATCCAAATAGGACTGGGTGCTACCACTTTCCCTGGTGCCCGCAGGAACCGAGAGAGAGAGAGAGAGAGAGAGAGAGAGAGAGAGAGATATTGGATTAAGGTAAAAGAATATATCAATCCCAATTTTCAGTGACATCTATTATTTTTTGGGCAAATATCACAAGAGGCTTCAGTCAGCTACTGTTTGGGTCTCAAGTGTGAGCCATTATTAACGAAATATCGAAGTCTGAGAGAATGTTGAATGAAATTGTTAGAGATTAAAGAGCAGGGATAGCTGAAGGGGATGATATTTGAAAAAAATTTATTCTTAGTAGTTGCACCGCAATTTGTTGGTGGCTAATAACTAGAATACAGTAGTATTCAGAATACGAAGTATATCGGTTTAAAAGTAAAGCTCATAGTAATAAAATAACATCAGACGTTCTGAAAATAATACAACTGCTGCTACACGTATAGTGTGCCGTAAATTTAGAAATGCCTTGCCAATTCCATGCTTCAGAATGTTTCATGGCATAAAAGAACATTGACATGATTTCCAAATAGTCAGCGTTCACACGAACTCTCCATTTTTGGGCGTTGTACTTGATAACATACCTGTGTAAATATAAGTGCCTTTATCCAACATACAAGAACGTTTTCTGAATATCTGAGAAATTCTTGAAGGAGTATTATTTTCCTCAGAAATAACACTTGCACAACAAAACTCTTCATTGGCCTTAACAACGTATTTCAAGCGAATAAGGAAATGTTTGCTATTAATAAGAATGCCTTTATGAGTAACAGATTCAAAGGATTATTCCATTACAAAGAGTTTTCCCTTACGCTTCCAGAGTTTTCCCTTACGCTTCCAAATATTATGTGAACGCCAGACTGCAGCTGACCTGCGATAAAGGCTCTCCTGTTCGGATAAAAATGCCGAATATATATATATATTTTATGTTTACGTGTCTCTCTCGTCATAGAGGGTGTCAGCTGTCAGAGGGATTGTAATTATTTAGCGACTGGTTAATGCACGGGGCCGGATATCCAGTACACATTTAATGGAAAATCATTGTTTTAAATTTATGCTCTCTCTCTCTCTCTCTCCTCTCTCTCTCTCTCTCTCTCTCTCTCTCTCTCTACTGTTTTTTGAGGCGATGCGTACGGTTACATACAATAGTCTGTTATATATTTTATCCGTTTCCTGGACTAATCTCGATGTATCTACTTGTAGATTCTTCTTTCGTTAGTAATTCTGCGTTGAATAATACTTTGTTTCTCATACGCATGCATAATATATATATATATAGATAAGATATAATATATATTATATATATATATATATATATATTATACATAATTTGAAAGTGGCTTATTACTGTAAAGAACAAAACAGTATAATTGAATGAAGAAAAAGGCCCCATAAAACACTATTTGAACGTTGTAACCATTATTTCGAGTACTTCCTTCTGTGCTCGAAATATATGGTTGCAACGTGTTCAAAGAGTGTTTTACGGGGCCTTTTATCTTAATATATAATAATATATATATATATATATATATGTATATATTATATATATATATATATTATGAATATGATTTGTACCCTTGAAAACTGTATCCATGAATTATCTTTTATTTTTCATTAAGAGAACGTGATGAGCGGTGACATTCTTAGAATGTAGATGTCATCAATTTAATTCTTCATGGAAACAGTGGTCTTAAAGTGACAAGACAGCTCAGCTTCGGAAATGCTGACACAACTTCCTTGGGAGGCGTGATGTTGAAGGTTGCTGCCTAAGCAGAACAAACCACGTCCTGTGTCCATGTGCGAGTGGATGCAGATATGCTTTCTGAATCTGTTTTGGGGCTGATTCTTGGGCGCGGACAATGGTCTGTATAATGACGTCATGAACTTGTGACAAAATAAGTGACGACACTTATTTGGGAGTGTCTTGTGTGTTAATTCATGCTTGCGTTCGTGCAAGCTATTTCCTTACATAATAAGAGAGTAAGTTAGCCAAAATGGAGAACGATACAAAGTCGGCAAAGGGCCAAGATGGCTCCTTTGATTGTTATTGGTTAAGTGTGTGTAATCTATGTTGAATGGGTAAGCATACTTATTTTTTACCCAAAAGTGTGGTTTTGACTGTATTTTGAATATTTGTTTCAAAGATGTTCTATTTCATTTGACCTTTTGATTTTGATTTATAATCTTTACTTATAGATGTGTTCTCCTGTCTTCTTATAGGCGGATCTGGACCAAAGGGGAAATGATCTGATAACTTATTTAGAAATGGGAACTTAACTGATGTTCTGTGGTGTTACTAGAATGTGCTATGACTATGCCTAGTTTTATGACTAAACTGATGTTGGTTATTGTAGAGAAAAGGGATGGAGTGGGTTTGGTTCAATCCCCAGGGTTATCAGAGATATTTGGATTTTGAATTCAACCTGTCATTTAATAATTTTGTTAAGAACCTGATTTATTTAGTTAATGATTTGCTCTTGAATGAATGTAGTTTTGTAATTCACGAGTCTGATGTAATTGCCTAGGTAATAGAAAGAGAGAGAGAGAGAGGAGAGAGAGAGAGAGAGAGAGAGAGAGAGAGAGAAAACTGATGTCACCTCAGCGCCTTGCTGCACGGTCATTGCTACCAACATATTTTCCCTTTTTGAAATGTACCGAGGTATATATATATATATATATATATATATATATATATATATATATATATATATATATATATGACTGGTAAAAGTGTTCTGTAACAACAGAATTCCATCTAATAAAAGGAGCCCATAAAAACACCAAAATGTAGAGAGAAAAGTACTATATTTCAGAGACTGCTGTCTCTCTCTTCAGGTATATTGAATGAGAAAAGTTTACAGAAAAGGTGGTATTTATACCAAGAGATTCGTCCACAAGTAAGCCAATTTAGGTCACCCCCGCTGATAATCTTCCTTTAATCTTCTTAAGCGTTGGTTGAATGAACACTGCGTCGACGATGTCCGATGTCCAATTCCCTTTTGAGATGTTCATTACCTGCTTCTCTTTTATTAAGGCCGATTCCATCATTTGACTCTTGTACCGGCAGTTGCTGCTATAAATTACACGTGACATATTCCAGTTTTATTCTATGGTTATGTTCATTTTATATGATTTGAAAATAGCCGAGTTCTGTTGTCCATACCTAACTGACCGTTTGTGTTGTATTAATCTCTGGGGAAGTGATTTACCTGTAAATCCGATGTAAGATTGGTCACAGTCCTGGCATGGGATCTCATATACCCCAGAGTCTTTGGGCGATGTCTTTTGTTGGACGTTAATCAGGGATTTGGCTAAGGTATTTGGGTAGGTAAATGCAAAAGGGTTGGATTTCCCCAAGGGTGTGAGTTACTCTCTTAATCGTCTCCAGGTGGGGAATTTTTATTTTATTGTTGGGTGTGTCTCTGGTCTTGTCTTTAGGGGGTCGGTAGAAAATTACGTTTGCTTTTTGAATTGCTTTCTCAATTATATGGTCAGGATACTTTAAAGATGAAAGTTGCTTGCGAATTAGTTCAAATTCTTTTTCAGGAAATCTGGGGAACAAATTCGTAAGGCTCTTAAGAATAGGTTGCTAGCTAGACCTATCTTGATAGTATTGTCATGATAGCTAAAGTAGTGAATATATGAAAGTGAGAACGTGGTTTTCTGTATATGGTAAATTTGTATTCTGTCGTGTCTCTGATTATTAAAACATCAAGAAAAGGAATTTTTGTTGTCTGTTTCCCATTCAACTTTAAATTTGATGCTGGGCACTAATGCGTTTAATTTTGAGAGGAATTCATTAACATTACCCCACTTATTATCCCAAAATGTTAGTATGTCATCCACGTATCTCATCCACAGCATGTTTTTGGGTTTTATTGCATTTATTACTGTAGTTTCAAAGTATTCCATGTACAGATTGGCTAAATAGGACTTAAAGGACTACCCATACTACACCCGAATTTTTGCTTGTAGAATGATTCCCCGAATGAAAATACGTTATTAGATGCACATAATTCAACTAACTTTATTATTTTGTCAAGTGCCAAAGGGAAATGATCTGAATAGGGGGATAATTTTTCCCTTAAAAACTGAAGAACGTCCTGTACTGGTACTTTTGTGAATAGGGAGTCTACGTCAAGGCTTAAAAGTTTTATGTTGTGAAGTGGTATATGTGCTTCTCCTGAATTTGTGACAAAAGTCTTCCGAATGTTTGATGTGACTGGGAGAAAAAGAAAAAATGCCTAAAAAAGGAGAAAGGAGGCCAGCTAACCATTTAGAAATTTTGTAATTGAAAGCTCCGGCGCATGAAACGATGGGTCTGAATGGAAGATTGTCTTTGTGAGTTTTGGGAAGACCATAAAAGTAGGGTAATTTAGGATTAATTACTTTAAATTTCTCTAATAGTTCAATACTCTTTTGTCTTGGCCAATTAATCTTACTTTCCGAAAAAAATTCTGTGGGAACGTTCTGGAGGGATTTTTCGTCAGTTTTTCGTAAGTATTTGTGTCGCTAAGGAGCTGGTTGATTTTGTCGAGGTAGAAGTCTTTGTCCATTATTACAATTTTGCCGTCTTTGTCGGATCTACTTATTATAACATCTAACTTTTTTAGCGAGTGGATGGCTATCATGAATCTGCGGGGAACAGGATATTTCTTATGAAGGTCAGTTAAAGCATTTAGTAACACTCCTTTTAAACATATCTCTTCACGGCTGTAGTTTTTGTCAGATATGAATTTATCAAAAGCCACTATGAAGTCTAGGTTGTTTTTGCCGGAGCTTTCAATTACAAAATTTCTAAATGGTTAGCTGGCCTCCTTTCTCCTTTTTTAGGCACTTTTTCTCCCAGTCACATCAAACATTCGGAAGACTTTTGTCACAAATTCAGAGAAGCACATATACCACTTCACAACATAAAACTTTTAAGCCTTGACGTAGACTCCCTATTCACAAAAGTACCAGTACAGGACGTTCTTCAGTTTTTAAGGGAAAAATTATCCCCCTATTCAGATCATTTCCCTTTGGCACTTGACAAAATAATAAAGTTAGTTGAATTATGTGCATCTAATAACGTATTTTCATTCGGGGAATCATTCTACAAGCAAAAATTCGGGTGTAGTATGGGTAGTCCTTTAAGTCCTATTTTAGCCAATCTGTACATGGAATTAACTTTGGAAAACTACAGTAATAAATGCAATAAACCCAAAAACATGCTGTGGATGAGATACGTGGATGACATACTAACATTTTGGGATAATAAGTGGGGTAATGTTAATGAATTCCTCTCAAAATTAAACGCATTAGTGCCAGCATCAAATTTAAAGTTGAATGGGAAACAGACAACAAAATTCCTTTTCTTGATGTTTTAATAATCAGAGACACGACAGAATACAAATTTACCATATACAGAAAACCAACGTTCTCACTTTCATATACCTACTTTAGCTATCATGACAATACTATCAAGATAGGTCTAGCTAGCAACCTATTCTTAAGAGCCTTACGAATTTGTTCCCCAGATTTCCTGGAAAAAGAATTTGAACTAATTCGCAAGCAACTTTCATCTTTAAAGTATCCTGACCATATAATTGAGAAAGCAATTCAAAAAGCAAACGTAATTTTCTACCGACCCCCTAAAGACAAGACCAGAGACACCCAACAATAAAATAAAAATTCCCCACCTGGAGACGATTAAGAGAGTAACTCACACCCTTGGGAATCCAACCCTTTTGCATTTACCTACCCAAATACCTTAGCCAAATCCCTGATTAACGTCCAACAAAAGACATCGCCCAAAGACTCTGGGGTATATGAGAATCCCATGCCAGGACTGTGACCAATCTTACATCGGATTTACAGGTAAATCACTTCCCCAGAGATTAATACAACACAAACGGTCAGTTAGGTATGGACAACAGAACTCGGCTATTTTCAATCATATAAATGAACATAACCATAGAATAAACTGGAATATGTCACGTGTAATTTATAGCAGCAACTGCCGGTACAAGAGTCAAATGATGGAATCGGCCTTAATAAAGAGAAGCAGGCAATGAACATCTCAAAAGGGAATTGGACATCGGACATCGTCGACGCAGTGTTCATTCAACCAACGCTTAAGAAGATTAAAGGAAGATTATCAGCGGGGTGACCTAAATTGGCTTACTTGTGGACGAATCTCTTGGTATAAATACCACCTTTTCTGTAAACTTTTCTCATTCATATACCTGAAGAGAGAGACAGCAGTCTCTGAAAATATAGTACTTTTCTCTCTACATTTTGGTGTTTTTATGGGCTCCTTTTATTAGATATATATATATATATATATATATATATATATATATATATATATATATATATATATTATATATATATATGCTGAAAGTAAGAATATATATCTGGGAATGAGAGAGTGACGATAATCGAGTATCCTGGTCTGGGTCTGTTGTTAGTTGATTTTGGTGAAACTGAAGGGATGTCGAGTTCCTGGAGCGTTGAAAGTCGCCAGGAGGGTGAAAGGTTCGCGATGAAGAGTGTTCGGATGTAAAGCTGAGAAGCGGATTCGCCGGGAGTATGTACATGGCTTTTTACATGATTCCTTTGAAACTGAAAATAGAACGTTGCTTTAGTGTGAGAGGAGGGGTTAGTGATGTCGGAGGGAAGATACTTGACGGAGGAATGAAGGGATAGAAAGGATAAAAGCTGAAAGGTAACTAGGGAGATTCGAGGAAAAGGGGGCAATAGGGAGTGATTGCTGGTACAGGTGCCCATGAAGAGAAATAGGATTAATGGATGGAAAGGATCAGTGAAATAATAGGTTCTTTAAAGTGTGTCCTTAGATGGAGGCAGAAATAGAGTTAAGGAAGAAAGAATAACTTACTGAGATAGCGATAGAGAGAAAGGAGGGAACCCAGTTAAAAGTTGTAGGTAACTGTGAGTACAAACATAGGAAAAGTGATCCTAGAGTGAAATCAGTAGCGTGAAAATTTGATGAAGACATAGTGAAATTGCCGTTTATTGGGAATGGAGACTAGTGTCAATAAAATTAAAAGTTAAGTATATTTTAGTTCAACCAGACCACTGAACTGATTAACAGCTTTTCTAAGGCTGGCCCGAAGGATTGGATATTTTTACGTGGCTAGGAACCAATTCGTTACCTAGCAACGGGACCTACAGCTAATTGTGGGATCCGAACCACATTATATCGATAAATGAATTTCTAATCACCATAAACAAATTCCTCTGATTCCACGTTGGCTGAGCAGGGAATCGAACTCGGGACTACCGAATCGGTTAGGCGAACACGTAAACCACTAGTCCAACAAGGAACTAAAATATGTTGTGAAGGGTTTTCCAACCGTAGATGGCCGAAAATTATGAAATAAAAAGCTGAGAAATTTGAAGGTGCCAGGGGTATATTGGATTACGGTTAAGAAATTCTACCACATAAAAATATGTTTTAATGTTAATGCATTGATGTATCCAATAAATATTGAAATGCTTTGGGTACCATTGGCCATAAATGGAGGTTAATACAATTATATCAACCATTCCAAAAATTCTTTTCCTGTCAAAAATCAAGGGTTCCTTTTAATAAAGCGAGCCTTAATCATAATCATCTTTTACGTTTTTTCATGCGTTCTTTCAGTAACCTAGCTAGATTTCGGAGAAAACAAAATCATTCCTGACTACATGCTTACAGGTTACCATCAAAGAGAATGTTGTCGTTTGATCAGAATTTCTAACTACAGATTTTTCTTTTCGAGCTTTTGCGTTCAATCTAGGTAATTGCAATCCAGAAACACCAAATGACCGAATAATTTAGAATAAATGTATATGAAAAACACCAAGTAATTATATGTATGTTATATAATAAGAATAAGGGTTGTAATATGTTATATAATGATAGATGAGAAAAGCTATAGTAAATTCACTACAGCATAACTGATGTTTGAGTGCAGTGCTGATTGGAGAAAGTGAAAACAAAATCAGGACCTGTTGAATTTCGTGGCAGTAATGCCAGTGGACAGATGAACTTCTGGTGAAATGGATTGTAAAACGTGGGAATGGTAAACAATGTTAGAAGGATATAAATAAATAATATTCAAAATATTTGTATGAGAAAAAGAATAGTCGTGGATCAGGTAAAATAGAATTTTTGCTAGGACGTTATAAAATTAATGTAGTATCTATGCAAAAAAAACATTGGTTCATGTAAACGTTGCATTCCTTCAAAATGTACGAAAAAAAGGAAAAGGAGATATCCATAAAAAAATGAGTTGAATATTCTAGAGAAGTAGTAAGATAGAGATTAGGACTCGTGGAAAGACATGTCAAAGCGCATTATGGGGACTGTCATTTAAAATCAAAGAGGGGAAATAGGTAGTTGAAAAGGATGAATAATTCGGAGGTCTTCTAAAGGGAGACAGTAATTCTAGAAATGACTAAATAAATATATCAGAAACCGGAGGAGCTTGAATATTAAGGGCGAAGAAGAGTGAGTCCAGTGTAGAAGCGCATGGCCTATTCACGCAAATGCTATTGAAACTTCTCAGCTTGTTTCAATCTTCCGAAGTTATCTGGAACTTAGAATCGGTTCCTGAACCACTATCAAAAGGACGACAATGCAGAATATATATATATATATATATATATATATATATATATATATATATATATATATATATATATATATATATATATATACTGCATCGTCGTCCCCTTCATAGAAATTCAGGAACAAATTAAAAGTTCCAAATAACTTACTATTATATATTATAGATATAAGCAATTAAATGGCAGTGTCTGTTTCTCTTACAAAATTATCTCATTTTCTTTGTTTCAGTATTTCCATCTCCCAACATAAATCCCTCCTAAGGCCTAGCATGTATATTTCCCTTATGAATTACGTCAAGTAATGAACTAATCTTTGCTCAGTGATATAGATTTAGCTACCCCCTGCGCCCCCAGCCCCCCACATGGTGTTAATTTCTTACGCAATAACATAGGGAAAAACTCCGCCAATGTGATAATTTATTGCAAGTGAGAGATGTTTCATATAGTAGTCATTATCTGGCGAGTCTATTTCCAGAGCATGTTGTCGATCAGCCTCCCAGTCCTGTCAACCCCTCTTGCTTGGAAGATATTTCTGCTCTGTTGCAGCAGAATTAATTAACGAGAACCGTTCCATGAATCAGTAATTGCCCAGATTCCTTAGAAGGGACCCCGATCCGTTGTGTAAATGACTGTATCCATAATGCATTTATTTTAGCCATAACCAGTACTTTGAGGCGCTGTTCATTCTATCGGAACTTTCGGAATTAAATCTGTGTTACTTAAGTAATTTCCTTTTGTTGTGTTTAATACAGAGTTGTTCTAGTACTGATTAGATTCTAAATTTCTTATTATATGTAAACTAATACAGTTTCTGTGTTAATTGGCGTTTACGTATGTCCACGGTGAGTGCAAGTCGAGGCTTAACCTCTCAGTTAATTAACGTAATTAATCTTGGACAAAAGTAAATATATATATATATATATATATATATATATATATATATATATATATATATATATATATATATATATATATATATATATATATATATATATATATATATATATATATATAAAGCCACGCATCGCCATCTAGTGTTGTGTACAAGATAAGAACTAAAACTTCCGAAGACCTTTCGCTCATATATTTCATAAACCTTTCTTCTTCATTTGGGAAAATCCCCGAAAAAAGTGAACCGGCGGAAATGATGCTTTTAGGGCTTCGTTTGAACTGCTTTGTGAGTCTGAAAGGAAGACTCGATTTCCATAAGTTGATCACTGATTGCAAACTAGGTGAAGCCTGTTGCTTATGGAAGTGTTTCCTGCTCAGAAAGGCGATATGATCAAGAAACAGATGAGAAGCCATTACTGGAGCCTGGGAAAGCAGCTTATGAATTTTAAAGGAGTCCGAGCATGGAGAAGATAAGAAACCCCTCCCCCCTCCCCCTCAAAGAAAACAAATTACCACTTAGTGAAGGAAAATTAAGGAACTTTCAGCATCGAAAAAAAAGTGGTAAAATATCATACCAAAATATATATTGACAACATCAGTTATCAAATATTAGTGATTTTGCGATGAATGTCAGCATATATATTTTTTTTTTACCTTTACAAGAGATAGGTAGTGAAATCGAAAGTACATCAAGCAAAATCGAGAGCTAAAGGAGAAATGTGACTCAACAAGACAAAGAGAGTGTGGCTCAAAAGACATATTACTGAAAAGACATGGAACGATTTGAATACCTTGAAAATGAGGTGTTTGTATCTCTTGCAGAATAATGATCCCCAATATATTGAAGGAATCAATATCCTTTTTCCATATTTCCTAGTTTAATGGAACTCCTGAAATTTATCTAGAAACGGGTTCATCCTTGATCTACTATGAGATTCAGGGCCTCTGTAACACGGTTTTTTGGATTTTGCTCCTTATCAAAGCATCGGATGTAGCTGAAAGTTGACATATGTATATTTTACAACCACACACAAATTTTGTCAGCATTATCAATAACCTAAACCCGATAGTTTTAATTTTTATAGAGTAAAATTGATCCAGCCGACGCCATGGCAAATGATTGCGAGCCAAGAGTCGAAAAACATTCATTACGTAAGCAAAGTAAACATCGTTTTACGAAATGTTGCCCCGCCCATCCACCAGACAGAAACCCATTCACCTTATTCCATCTGCTCTGAAACCCATAGTAGTCAAGAATGGCTAACAGGATTTGGAATTGTCCCCGTGGTTGCAAAACTGCATTTGTCTTACGACTTGCAACTTTATACAGTCAAAAGAAAGCCCGTGGCCATACTTACTATAGCCTGAATAGGTAATTATTCATTTTCTAGTTTGAATCCAATGTTTATGGTCTGATTTGTATTTAGTGTAACGTGATTATAATACTTGTAATGACATTCAGGATTTTTAACATTTCCATTAACTATTCACTATGCCACCAAGAGAGAGAGAAAGAGAGAGATTGCATTTAAACAGTCTTTATATAACTATTTTTTGTTAAAATAAGATTTTTATCCAAAGTAAATACAAGCTTATATGTGCTAAAATCTCCAGCAGACCAACGGATCATCCGATATAATTTTTTTTCTTCTTTAGTCTTACGACCATGTTGGATATAAAGACTTTATGAATGGCGGAACGATACACAGATGTGGGTGGGGTATCTGTGCTAGCGTAGTAATACTATTGTAGCAGTAGTGCCGCAAAATTAGTAATAGCAGCAATATACATGAATTAGACGTTTAGGCCAACTGCTGGGATCCTTGAGGATCATTTACCACTTCTTACAACTACTCGAAAAATGAGTTTTTATAGCCAGAAGTTAGATTTTCTAATAAAACAATGTCCATGATAGCCTTCAGTGTTATCCTGAATTACAACGAGGCCAAAGTGGGTGGAGCCTCATGAAGTCATCATTCTGACGATAATTATTGGTGAAGGTTTAAAGCCAAAATACGGTACCGGCTATTTTTTTTTCAGTAAATAGGTAGATAACCGATTAATAAAAATTGCTTGACATTGGATACAGCAGTTATTAAATCAAGCTTGTCTACTATGACTTTGAAAATTACCAACTATTCCCTACATCTTGTCAATCTGATTGTGACCTATAAAGTAGATTATAATTTCTTAGGACACCTATTTTGGGAGTTAGACTAATAATCGAAGTGTTTTTGTATTTATTAACATATTTTGTTGGTTTGTTCATTATGACAATTATCAGTGGAGAGGATTCAGAGTTCATAAAGGTGTACTGCTTTGCATGTATTTAAATTTTTGTCATTGTTGCCAGAGGTATAGCCTTCGTTACGTATAGCCAATCATCCATCGAGAAAGAGGGAAGAAATGCTGTCATAAGTTACGTAACGAGTGCGTTCGAAACCTTATCTCTGAGTAAGTTGGCCTGTCTTCAAAAAAAGTCACTTTTACATTGTAAGTACCAAATTTATTCAACCTACGTAATGCAGAATACAGTCAAAATTTATGTGTAGATATAATGTGTATTCTGAATAAGCGTTATATCTATGAAATGTATAGATAAAAAGTTATTGCCAAAAAACCGTGTTACAGAAGCCCGAATCTCATAGTAGTAGATGAAAGATGATCGTAGCAGCGAATGCTATATTTTCTACTGGAGACCCCTTTACCCAAGTAAACGGCTTAATGGTAATTGTATATGCATAAATAAATAAATAAATATGTATATACATATATATATATATATATATATATATATAGTATATATATATATATATATATGCTATACATATTTTCTATCCTATTCGCCTTCATGTATACCTGTACGTGATCTCTTTTGTTTTGCAACTGTTCCCCAGTAATCTCATTTTTTCCTTCTATAAACCTTTTCGTTCCTCACCCCACCACTTGTCCATTTTGTTCCCTCTTCATACCTCCTGTACACAAAAGCCCTCCCTTCTACACCTGGGACAAATCAAGGAATTTTACAGACTTCTCACACACACTTTCTACCCGTGTATCATAAACCCTAGCCCACAATTCTTTCTCACTTTCCATTTGATTTTAATTTTGCTTATCTCTAAATATTCGTTCTTGTTAAAACTTGAACATAAAAGAAATTTACAAAAGAAGTTTGGGGCAACAGTCTGGCTGTGTAGGGGATTGAGCGTGCTGCTTACGAGCTATATGGTAAGAGTATGATGCCGTTAATGCTAGGGAAGATTTATGTATCTGTGATTCCTCTGTGGTAGAAGAGTGGTCATGTAACTGTAACCATGTTTGATTTTTTTTTAAGCCATCCTGCGTTTAGAAAAACTAATCTATTATGTATGTATATATATATATATATATATATATATATATATATATATATATATATATATATATCAACCATATCCATAAGTGAAAAGTAAGAGGACAGGGTGTAGGACCTACACCTTGTTCACCTGTGGATATGTGTGATAAATGAATCACGTGCTAAAGTGATTATAATCCTATATATATATATATATATATATATATATATATATATATATATATATAATATAATATATATGTATATATATCCTACATATATATAATAATATATATACTATATATAATATATACTAATACTACTATATATATATATCATATACATACAATGTAATCTTTTAAAGAATGTGTATTGAAGTAAAGTTTCTTATGTAGAAGACTCTTAAAGTATTGGGGCCTTCCAAATACGTACAGAAGGCTCATTCTTATATGGAACAACACAGAAAAGTACGTCATTACAGAAAGATAAGCTGTCATACAAAGTTGATGGTTCAGATATTTGGTATATTACAACTCATATATATATATTACAATCAATATATATATGTGAAATATATATATATATATATATATATATATATATATATATATATATATATATATATATATATATATAAATGTCACCCGTTCATTACATGCAATTTTTAACAAATATATCTTTACCTTGTCCCAAATAAGTCTACAGTAACATAAAACAATAATTCTAACCAACTGTTCTTGTTCATTCTGTCTCCCCTCGCCACCAACTCCAAACTTATCTCATTTTCGGAACTTGCTGCCTCGAAATAACAGGAATGAAGGAAGGGGTTTTGCAAAATTACTCATTCTATATATAGTAAGACTATTTTGTACAATCATTCAACATAACTATACACATGTAAAGTGGATTTAGGATAAGGTTGTAATAGTATGTCTCCATGGTCATTTAATATCCTTAGGGATGGAGTGGTGTAAGAAGTTGGAAAGAAGTACAGTCACGTTCTAAAGTTCGCCGACGCTTACTAGTCATCATCAAGTAAATGGCAAGTAGCTTGACAGAGGCGGGGAAGATGACAGAAGTTGCCCCAAAATAGACCCGCTGACTCTTCTTGACTTGCTCCTGACTCGTCTTCTCAAGAATTAGCGGCATGTAGTATGTTTGCCCATGGCAAGTAATGTGCACGCTTTACTTATCTTTCTATTTGTCCTGAGTACAGAAGCCCTTAAGGTTATCCCTTTCTTCATGATGGGGATTACCAGTTAAATGATGTTGGTCTACCACAGAAACCGTAAGTCATGTTAACTTCCCTAACCAAGACCCAAAGTCCGGTTTCCAGTCAGATATAAATAACCCTTCTTGATATCGTTCAAGCCTATAAAGAGTTTATGATGCATTTTCAATTGTCATTGGCTTCTTGAAATTTAGATGGAATTATTGTCACATGACTAGCAATATAGAAATATATTCCGGTTTGGCGATTTACTTTAATATTTACAGATCTATGTGTTGTAGTGACATTATCCCGCCCCCCCCCCTGCCATTTCACCCCTTTACCATCCCCCCCCACCTTTTTTTTTTTATTCCCGTGACCATCACCCCCACCCCCTCCCTTAGCGTGAGTACCAAGCGACTTTATTGTTCCCGGTGCTTGTTCCAATAGTAGGGTACTTACTTACATAGTCCAAAATGGTTTTGGCGATGATTGATGACAGCAGAAGTAAAGGCTCATTGGAATCCTATAATCATTGGAAGAGTGTGAATAGCCCACGGAGTATAAGATATACATCATAAATTCATCATGGAATTCATACAAACGATAACAGGCGCTCGAAAAGCGGGACATTTACCGGAATAACAGCGTCGTCAGTATGCCCAGGCTAATTTTCATATTACCAAAAAAAAAAAAAAAAAAAACTGAAGTCGTAGTGAAGGCAGGAAAAGTTTTGGTATTCTGCTTAATTTAACTTTTAAATTTAGTTTGTTTTTATCAAATAAATGGTATTAGTATCGTCGGATTTTATTGAAACCTTCATCAATTGCAATTAAACACAAATAATTAACAAGCGTAATAAGGTCATAAAGATTTATCAAGCCTGGATGGAATTCTTGGGAAGGAAGTCTCCTGGGGCTGTATCTCTCGGAAGGGTGTGGGGGGGAGATAGCAGGGGTGGGGGGTGATCTCAATGGGGTGTGGGCGACTGGGGGAAATCTCCAGGGGGGGGGGGGGGGGTTAGATCTATGTTCGTAGTTTTAATATTCTTCCCCATAATCCTTAATATGTTTGTTGGAGGCGTGTCATTGCCTTATAGATTAGTTTTTTGTTTTTTTTACATCTTTTGCTAACTGAAGTAATTTGGTTCCTGTAAGCATCCGGCCTTTTGCAGATACAAAATTTCTAATCATGCATGAAAAGAATTTCATGACACGAGCGAAATAAGTAGTCAGAGAAGACGGAGACTCCAAGGCAGCGCTGATCTGCGACCCCATTTCTTTCCCCTTGATGTGAAAAATATCAGTTTACCTTTTTCCTTCTAACAAGTCATATTTTCTCACTGCAGCCGGATGGAATTTCTCTGATGGAAATCCGAAGGAGGACCCTGACGTTCTCAGGAAGAGGGAAATGTGTCGGATGAGTATTAAAGCCTGGAAATATTTTCCCTGAAGAATTTCAGCGGAGGAAAACCTGATTCACTGAGACTAACTACTTTGACGAACTGTCTAATGTTGTTCCTCGCTGGGACGAGTGGTTTTCGCGCTCGGCTGCCAATCCGGTGGTCTGAAGTTCGATTTCCCGGCTCTGCCAAAGCGGAATCAGAGGAGGAATTTATTTCTGGTGATAGAAATTCATTTCTCGATATAGTGTGGTTCGGATCCCACAAAAAGCTGTAGGTCCCATTGCTAGGTGACCGATTGGTTCTTAGCCACGTAAAAATATCTAATCCTTCGGGCCAGCCCTAGGAGAGCTGTTAATCAGCTCAGTGGTCTGGTAAAACATACTTAACTTTTTTAACCGTCTAATGTTGTGTCGGTTCGTACTATTCAGCATATTACCAAATGTTGTAACCATTTGATATATCTCGTGAATACATTGCGCATTTTTAGCAAATTGTTACTCAGTAAATCTTACGTTTTTGTACAATCACTGCTTGAATTCACATCTGGTTTAGGTCGTTATCAGCTCACTTTTTCTGTGATTTCCGTGTGTACCTTCCTACAGGTCGTACTACGACCTGCTACTTCCGCTTTTACTCGTTTTCCGACAGATTGTTCGTCATGCCTCCTAATCGCAAGCCCATAACATTTCAGTCGTTGAGAAGTCAGTGTATTTGTCGAATTGCTGGACACCACATCTTTCTGCCACATCCATATTCCTAATATGATCTCCCTATACAGCACTCTGGCCTAGAATCGTATCATTCATCGTAGCAAACCATTATACTTTTTTATAAAACATCCTTCATTATTTTTCGTCAGTGTCCATTTGTCTGTGCTGCTTAGATCGTACATTATGGTACAGTGACATTACCAGTTCAGCGAGTCTCCGGTTTTATAGGTTTTTCCACCCACATGTTTTGGACCCAAATAGTTGATGTGATCTTGTTCTGAGATACCGAATGCCGGTTCGAATCTTGTTATGGGAATCAGAATTTCGTCACTCTTAGATTTTGTAGTGACAAGTATATAACAAGGAGAGTGTGAAGAAATCGAGAAGTTAGGAGGCTTTTGTGGATATTACAGTTTTATATATATATGTGTATATATATATATATATATATATATATATATATATAATATGTATATATGTATATAATATGTGTGTGTGTATGTATGTATGTATATATGTATAAATACACGGATGTAACACGAGGAAAGTTTTTTGAGTATGTTATGTGTATATATATTTGTATATTTGTTTTCCTGTTTCGTAAAACAGAGTGAAATTGTCAAAGTTCCTTTCCCAGAGGTTATCATAGTTATTTATTCACAGGTCGAGGAGAACGAAACAGACGGGTGATCTCTGGAGATTGGTAAGTTGACTTGTCTTGTTTCGTCGAAGACTTCGATTATTCAGATGTTTTCAAAGGCAGTATTTTTTTAGTAGTTTAGTAAGAGTGAAGCATCTTAAAGTGAGATGCCATGGCTCTTGTTTAGTAGTTCTCTGAAGCAGAAACCTTATTCAGTTAGATCAGATTTACTTGCCGGCCTCGTTTTACCCCTACAAACGATTTTTTTTTTTTTTTCATCCGCAACAGTAAGTCGATATTCTTTCCAAACAGTGAGTTGTCCGAATTTCATCCTTTACACATCATGTTTTGTATGCGAATGATTTTTTACTTTTTTAGTATATTACATGTTTAGTTCGCCTTTTCATGTTAGATAGACTGTGCTATTTTTCTCTTAAGCTAATTTGGTGTGACCTTTCCAAATGAGAAGTAACGGTATATAAGCTCTCTCTCTCTCTCTCTCTCTCTCTCTCTCTCTCTCTCTCTCTCTCTCTCTGATATGGCCTGTTTAATAACTCGCCTCTAGTCACGCGCTTTTTATTAGGATCGGATCGAAGTGGCAAGAGATCATTTTCATATTTTTTCATAATTTTCAATTGACCTTTCTTCCATAAGTTAGGGTTGTGGCTTATAAAAAACATTATACATGTAAAAGCTGGTGCAATTATATTTTTGTAGAAATGGGCAGCCTTAATTATTAGATGGTTTTGCAATCGTTGTAAAACTGTGCATCAATTTCCCTTGCCACTATATTTGTCCCTTCATTTGTTCGTGTAGTATAAGGCCTTTGGAATTTTTGTTACTCTTCTTTTCTAATTAATAATATTTTTGGTTCCTCGCTGGAGTAATTAGGGTGATTTGGAGCGATTCATACGAACTGAATTAGTTATTTCACTAATGAAGGAATGGCAAGGCTGTTAAGCTTGTTTACTGCCGAGATGCAACGACTAATGAGCTGGCCTATTCATTGCCTGCTCGTTGTGTATATGAGTAAGCCATTCACAGATACGAACGTTCGAGAACGTTTAAACAAACACAATTGCAGGCAGAAGTTTGAAAAGGAACGAAGAGGCGTTTATTACATGCTAACAATAAGTACAACGGAAGTTGTAGCAATAATATGAAGATTATCCTTAGTATTTTATATAATAGTAGTCTGAATTTATTTTATGATCTCGGTGTTCAATAAGTAAGATGTAAAGTAGTGAACTCAACTAAGACGCCATGTTGTGAAGAAAGGCTCTGAAGGAAATGAGTTCAATATTCACTATTTGTATTTGTAAGAGATTCGATTTGGTGTCGACTGGCCAGTGTAGCCCCACTGTTTCGGTTAACTAAAGATTTATTAGATATACGAGACAAAAAATATTTCCTTCGCCATTATCAGGACCTTTACAGACGAGCCTACTCTTAATATAAAAAGTAGAGCATAATAATCACTTAGGAAACATATTCCTGCTTTCAGAAAGAGTAGTCACTCTGAGTTACATGAATGTCAGCTGTTGAATTCTCGGGATCAGTATTCAACGTCCTTTGTATTTAATCGTTTCTTGGAATATATTGTGTTATCACAATATAACAATAGAAAACCACATACTCCCTATCTTATCACTTTTCAGTAAAACCGCCGATATATTTAGCTAGCGCAAATTTTTTGCTAAGTAAAATCCAAAGGTCTGTTAGTAGATATACAGTATTCGCTAGGCACTTTTTAATTTAACACCCGATTATTGAAACTTCAGTATCGTTAACCCTTGAGACTTCATGAACAAATATCACCACCAGACGGATGTTATTGTGTTATTCCTGTGTTGCATAACGCCGTCATCATGTAACAATTTACTCAGACTGTCAGTAAACAAAAAAACAAAAAACAGTTCGACTCTTAGTTTTCACGTTAAGGGATATTTTGCTTCCACCATTTCCTTGTAGCTGCATTTGGGAGTTGTTTGCTAAGTCCGGGCCTAAAACAGTTGTCTCCCATCTGCCTTACTATATAATGACTTGTATCGATTGGGGTGTGTCTCAAGTCTTGCTTTCATCTGTTTCATTTTGATCACTGATTTCATAACTTTTCATATACTCATGGTTTCTTTATTTAGCGTTCATTAGTCCTACTGTTCACTTTCCCCATACTTCTGAGGGCAACATAAGGACCCTTTCTTTCCATGACCTGTTGGCCTCCAGTAATGGACTCACCGGCGTGATATCGTCCATCTTATCACTTGCTTATGACCTGGTGTCGACTAGCAAGGAAGCTAGAGCAAAGATTTATTTATATTATAGGTGAAGTGGGCAAAAATGGACTTTACTTCAGTCTACATATATACATACACACACACACACATATATATATATATATATATATATATATATATATATATATATATATATATATATATATATGTAATATATATATATATATAATTAAGAACCTTGTTATATTCCCTTTTTTTCATGACAGCCTACCTACAATACTGTATTAATAGTACGCTTCATCTCATGTTATCCTAAGGAATTCATTTTAAAGATATCAGCTTCATATTAATTCTAAACTTTTCAAGAATAATACCGCTGCTTTTAGGCTCTTGACGGTCGCCCACAAAAGCAGGTCTGGAGCCAAACCCAGAACAGCCGACGATTTTCCAACTCAATAGACGCAAACAATTCAGCGTCATCAAACGGGTTCCTGGCACGGAAGAATTGCAATGAAAATGCACATTGGGAATGGAAAAAGGCTGAACCTTAAGTGAAGAGAGAGAAGAAAAAAAAACTCCATGGAAGAGAAAGTTTGCTATCGCCAGCATATAAGTGCGCCTTCCACTCGAAGCCCTGTAGTCCTGAAAGTATAATGACCGTAATTGCCCTCCATGAAAAGTAAGATGAGGTCTAAGACAGGAAGAACTGACTTCAGGGCTCAACATGCAAATGCTTTAAACCTGAAAGAAACCATGAAAAGGGGTAGATAATGTTCCCTCAATTATTTTGTTTCTTTTCCAGACATTTAGACCAAGTTATCTACGTATGTCTGTAAACATCTTGCCTCTCCGACCTAAATACACAAAGCATATTTGCTCTGTTATTATTATTGTTATTATTAAGTGAGCTTCGAGTACATTTGGTCTGAATATGAAGCTTTCAGAGAGCACAATGATCATTTGTGAAGATGTGAAATTTATAGAAGAGGGAAAGAGCAATAGAGATGAAAATGTGTTAATGATACGTGAGTTAATAGGCAAATGGCAGCTAAAAATGATATCATATTAAGATAAACATAACGACATGAAGTAGGAAACAATGTAGAATATATGATATTAAAAACATGTGTCCCACTCAAAATAAGGACCCATCATCCGTATGACCTCAGCCATAATGAATTACGGCCAATAAGTTCGTAGTAGGCCTAAGGGAGCGACCAATTAGTGCTCCTAATGCTGTTCCGGTGATGAGATTGTCTGACAATTTTTAATGGTACACTGAAATATAGTAGCACACGAAAAATAAGGTCTGATAATTGTAAATGAACTGCGTAATTAACCTTTTAGTTAATGAACTATAATGAATACATACGTGTATTACATTCAGATACAAACAGGATGGTAAATAGGTTGTAAATTAACGCTTTGCAGAGTGTAAAATCGTTATCATTTTGGTCGCTTTCATTTTTTCCACAATACGGGAGCAAAAACTTATTGAAGGGTAGAGAAGTGGGCGCAGTTTCTAAAGAAACGTAGCTGGTTTTTATAAAGCATATAAAACTGACAGCGTACCTTACTAAATATTACTCATGTAGTGTTATGGACACGCCATACTAAACCTTCTCAAAGCACAGACAAGATTCTCGGAAACCATTTGACAAGTTTAGTGAATGGTTACTAACCGATAGAAGTTCCGAAGTGCCAATCTTGTTATTATACCATCTCGCCAAAGTTGAATATGATGATAAGTTTGAAGTTATGACAATTAAGATCATCTCGGTAACATAATGACGGAAGATTGTTCACGTCTATGTTATGCACGAGGGATACGTCTTTAATATCACCAAAATAGTGACACTCATAAGTAGTTTTACTGTCCTGTCATTTATTTCTGCTTGTGTTTCTCCAGGTCGTCTTTTGAAATTAGAATTTTTCATAATATAAGTAGTAATTATTATATTTCTTACTATTTAACCTTACCTAACTTAGATATTTATACTGATAATATGCCCTATAGTCAGTAAGACTGTAAAAAATGTTGTACCCCAGAAATTTTACGAAATAAAATGACTAAACTCTGTTTTTTTCCATCTGTCCATCCGCCTGTGGTGTTTGCGCATGGTAACACTGCGTCCCGGGCTTTAAATAATATCCTATTTCGAATATTAACGGTGTAATTCGCATACATTAAATTACTAAAACACTTTTCAGTTGCAAATGTTCACCCAGATATCCTTTTATTTACCTAAAACTTACACATAGCGTAACCATTTACAGCCCGGGACGCAGTATTACCATGCGAAAACGCCACAGGCGGATGGTCAGATGGAAAAAAACCGAGTATACTTGTTAGATTTAGTGTTGAGTCGATTCTCAAGTTTTATTTGCTTCTTTTGTTTTTTCTGGGCTGAGGTATTAAATTATTGTTTAAGAAATTGAAAAAAATATTCATTCTTCACAAAAGCAGACGATATTTATGAGACTTTAAAAAGAAAAATGAGATCATCGCTCAAGGAAGACTAAAAAAAAAATCGAGGGAAATTATCGAAAAATTGGTCACAAAGTTTATAAGATTAACGTGTACGAATAATTACCTTCAATAATCGTATTAAGTGCTTTCGCAGTCAAGCTCTGTTCGAGCTGCTGTTCGTCGAAAAAAAAGTTCTCATTAAACATTGCCTGACGCAAGCAGATTAATTCAATTTTCATTTTTCTGTGAAATAAATGCAACACCTTGAAAGATAGGAGTAAAGTCATGACCAGTCTTCGCTTTTGTTCGTCCGTCTTCATATATGGATGCATGAAAATGTCAGTATGCATAGTTTTTGAAACGAAATATTTGAGCATTTATTTTTGCAAAACACCAAAAAAAAACTTTGGCCTAAGTCGGATTTAGCTACAAGAACTTATTTCATCTAGCAATAAATGCAATGTGAAAATGATCAACTAGTTAACAGTTGAATTCGCAGTCATCTGCTATCATTTATACGACGTCGCCTCTGAAGTTAAATGTTCTTGTAAACACGGTCTAGGTATATATTTTTGGCTCTAACGCCTAAAATTGTAGATTTGTTCACACGTGACTTTATTCATGATAAGCTGAAGGAAAATATGGACCCGAGAGCTGATCTTCTTAATCTGTTTCCTCAGGTGAACTTGGCTAAATCTAAGGGTCCTTTACATTAACGTACTTGTCTGAGAGATTTGCCTGTATGGTGTGTCGAAACGACCAATGTCCAAGTGTAAAAAGGTGTTAACAACACGCCATACGGGCAAATCTCTCAGACAAGTATGGTTATGTAAAGGACCCTTTAATAAGTCTTTGTAAGATCAGCCGTTCCATCTCATGAATCTGCACCACAATTCATAATCTTCTGAGTATTTGACAGATCGTGTTGTTGAAAGATGTAAAATGCATCGTGTATTTTTACTATAGTAGATTCACGTCAACCGTGCATTTGATGTCTAGGCCAGTCCCTTACGACGCTACTATTTGGCTGTTGATAAACCAATCACAGGGCTGGAACTCTGTCTCTCGAGGAGAAGTTAACAAGAAGGTAGGATGTATGTTCCACCTCTCCTGAAAGACGTATACCTCAGGAGAGGTGGAACATAAATCCTACCCATGTGAACTCTCGAGAGAGACTAAGAGTTTCCAGCCCTGTGACTGGCTTATCAACAACCAATCATGAGCGTCGTAAGGGACTGGCCTAGACATCAAATACACGTTCGATGTGAATCTACTATAGAAAGGTAGATATTACTCGAAATTATTTCCATCATTCCGAAAAAGTGAGATTGATGTTATATGCTTTACTACTTGCTTTACCCTTGTTTGGGATACGGTTTTCCCATTTGTAATTCATTACCTTATCCTGGACCTTAATTATTTAGACAGCATCTTTAGTTGTTGTTCTTGCCAACGGCATTCTCAGATTAAAATGGTAGTGTGGTTCCTATTTAGACACAACGATTGTTTAGGATTAATACAAATATTAAGACTTCACCTGAAGCGCCTCCTGTTTCCCTCATATTTTATTCCAAAAAAAGGTGATCAGTTTTAAGAATCAGGGAAGACGGAAGCAGGAAGAAAATTCTATAATTTGGCAGTAGTGCCTTCAGTGCACCTCATGCGGTACACTGTAGGCATTACTTAAGGTTCATTGCAGCGTCCCTTGGGCCCCTAGCTGCAACTTCTTTCATCCCTCTACTGTAACTCCGTTCATATTCTCTTTCTTCGATCTTATTTTCCACCATCTCCTAGCAAATAATTCATAGTCCAACTATGAGGTTTTCCTCCTGTTACACGTTTCAAACCTTTTTACTGTCAATTTCCGTTTCAGCGCTGAATGACATCGTAGGTCCCAGCGCTTGGCGTTTGGTCGAAATTCTATATTGTATTCTATTCTACAATCATTGAATCGTGCCGCAGTAGTCTAAGAAAAACGGGGAACGAAATGAAGCTCTTCATAATCGTAGTCAGTTAGAAATGCTACGCAAAAACACATCGCGTTGTGAATAGAGCTTCCAAGAAACGGCTGAGACGAGAAAATGGAGCAGAAAGGGGGACGATACGTCTCATTGACAGACAAGCTACGATAGACTATCTCGTAATTGATGGGGTTCCCTACTCCCGCTCTTCCAGTCTTATTGTTCTCAAGATCAACCTTTGTGAAGACCATCGCTGTTTCGTGATCTATGGAGTAATTTCGGGAATTTTCATTCTTACGAACATGACGCGTCAACAAATTGCTGCTCCAACACTCATTTACTGCGACCAAAAATTAGTAAAAAAAAGACGGCTTCTAACTGGAATATAGAGGTCAACCTAAAAGTAAAAATTATAGTGAAACTGATCATAACTGTAGAAAGAGGGGAAACCAATGAATAATTGTCCACTATGCCATGTGCCACTTTTTTTAGGTGCTATTAAATTTTTTGTTTTACTTGCTTTTTTAATCTGTACTACTCTGCTGTGTTCTCAGTACATTCTTTCCCACAAAAGTCTCTTACAAGCAAGTTCTGACACACTATAATAACAACGAATGCATCGATCAGATATCAGCGTTGACTGCTAACATTTTCTCTCTCTCTCTCTCTCTCTCTCTCTCTCTTCTCTCTCTCTCTCTCTCTCTCAGCTTGTTTATGGAAAGTATCAAACACCAGAAAACTTTTGTTTGCAGCCCTATACAAAGAATGTAAGACGAACAGCCAATTAGGGAGAGTTGCCTGAGATACAAGAGGGTCACAGTATATTCCAGCTAGAATGGAAACCGCGTCTTCGAAATCCTACACACAATGAGACGTCAGGATAAAAGTCACTTTTATGGTGCACCATAAAACGATCTCCGAAAGAGGCACTCGCTTCTATCGTCTGCTGAAAATTGGATGCCTTAATGATACTTCCCAAAGTAACGAAACTCTTGATATTCCACTAAAGATAACGAATAAAGAATAAATGTCTCTCCTCTGCGACCGTTGGGAAAAAAATGGAATCTTCCTAATTATATTTATGTCAGCGAAGAGGTGACTCGGGGACCTAAGGAAATTTAATTTAGTCGCTTTTTTGGTACATGATTTCTGATGAAAAGAAATGTATCAAAGAAATCGTTAATACCTTCATTCATTCTGTCAGCTTGATAAATATGAACCGTGACCAAAAAGAAGTGCTACAAATAATCCAGAAGAAATACTGATTAAAAATCAATCATTTGAAGGATGCCGCTTTATTTAGGTTTTTGAAATACAAGGTCGCTAATTCACACACATTACATTGCCGTACACTTACACGTCTTTTCTCTTGTTTTCACTGAGATTTACAAGCGTTTTAGCGCCTCCAAACTGGCATCGTTTACTCAATTTGACTCCTTATGGAGTTGAAAGTCGTGTGAATGAATGATTAATAAAAAAAACAGGAATCCATGTACTCTGTAAATGTTTGTATAGTATAGGAAAGCAGGTTGGATTCAAGTTAAAATTATGAGGAAGGAAAAAAACATTAATTCAGAAGACATTGTTACCCGTTTCGGAGTCAAACTAAATGATCGTCAGAAACACCTGTTTGCAGCATTTGCTGTGCAGTCGTCAAGAAAATTAAATACAACGTTTCCTTATAATGAAATTCAGGAGGCCATCCGTTACTTAGCTTATTCAATGACAGTGGAAATTAAATTCGTAGCTCCAGTTACAAATGGCGCGTATCTCTTTCTGACTACCAAGTGCCAGTCAAGACTGACAACCTAACGCCGCTCTAATTAGACAGCAATTTGATCAACACCAGACGGTTCCCTTTCAGTTTTCAGCAAGAGGAAACTATTGAGATGGCTATTTGTCTGTCTGTGTCCGTCCGCCCTCAGATCTTAAAAACCGCTTTGGCTAGAGGGCTGCAGATTGGTATGTTGATCATCCACCCTCCAATCATCAAACATACCAAATTCCAGCTGTCTGGCTGAAAGTTTCATGGGCTGCTGCTGAGAGTTTCATACGGCGTTACACGCTGAACAGAAAACTCGAAAACTTCGGGGTATTTTTTAACTGTCATTTCTTCTTTTCATTTCAACGTCTCTCTCTCTCTCTCTCTCTCTCTCTCTCTCTCTCTCTCTCTCTCTCTCTCTCTCTCTTTTATTGTACTTTTCTTAGCAGTACCCATAAACACGTGTCACCTATTGTCACAGTGTTGCTTCCGTTTGTGACCGAATAAGAAAGAAAGAAAGAAAAAGAGACACTACCCATGAAGCATATAACTCAAAAATGTATTCCATACTAAGTGTACACATCTACACAGACAACTGAAACATGGTAGTTCCTAATTGGTCTAATTTGTCTTCCACTGTCTATTCCTGCGGTTTCCTGTTATTACGCACTTCGTTGAATCCTCCGGCTCCGCTCGTGTAACGAATCTATAACGAAGACTTTTATCCACGTTGATATTATGTCTTTAGTGGAATTGCATTCCGTTTTCGGCAGAAAGTGAAGCCGTTTTGAGCTTAATCTCGTATTTGCAGATCGAAGTGGCTTTACTTACTACATTCTTTTGGCTCACGACCCTCACTATAGACTCATTGTCTCTGCACCAGGATGCTAATGTCTGTCGAAAGCGTCAGTAGAGCTTACCTCTTTTGCGGACTGAGGTCCGCATTATTGCAAAGACAAACTTAAGGTTGTAACATCTCTCTAACGCTGCATAATACTCTTCCGTTTTCATACCTTCGTTTTCAACTCGATGTGTAGGCTTCTTTTATATCTCCCTTGATTCATTTCTGTAGTAAATATAGATTTAGCGTTATTTGTGCTCACAGTTTTGCTAAACTGAGTTAGTAAATAACTTGGTATATATATATATATATGTATATATATATATATATATATATATATAAAATATATATTTTATATATATATAATATATATTATATATATACTATATATATATATAAATACGATACAATATATATATCAAATATATATATATATATATATATTTACATGTATATATATACATATATATATATATATATATATATATATTCCCAAAACATATATATATATAGATATACGCCATATATATATATATATGGTGTGTGTGTATATCCAAGGACAAATGCGAAATCCTAAGCTTTAGCACAAGATAAATCTGAAGGTGGCGGAAACGTTACGCACGGTGACGAAGGAGAGTTCTTAGTAGAATAATAATAATAATAATAATAATAATAATAATAATAATAATAATAATAATAATAATAATAATAATAATAATAATAATAATAATTATTATTATTATTATTATTATTATTATTATTATTATATTATTATTATTATTATTATTATTATTATTATTATTATTATTATTATTATTATTATTATAAGGAATGGAAATAATCAAAACATACAATCGCGGTCTTGTCTTTCAATTGAAGGACCTGGGTTCGATCCTGAGAAATTGAATTTAAGGAATGATATACTTTGTTTATAATAGAGCAAAAATTAGCATAAGAAATACTAGCCAAGTTAGATTGAACGTACAAACGACCAGAAATTCCCAGTACGGGTAAGGGCTCCTTGCCTAACTACGCGCAGTAATAAACTTAAAAGTGAATGAGTAAAATCGATGAATGAATATGAAATAAATTCCTGGCATAAAAAGAAAATGGGGTAAAACTCCCGCTCAGTAAGCAATTTCATTTTCGGTAATCAAATTAACTGCCTTTGAAGTCGAGCCTTATTGCCAGCGTAATTAGTTATAAAAACTGTAATAAGTTTCACCTTGGAGTTTGCGAGGTGCTGGTAAAAAAACATGGCGAAGTTTTCACCTTCTTCCCGCTTGGTTTTTTTTTCCAAGTTGGCTGTATATATAACACTTCGCAAATGCAGGGAATAATGAAGTTATAACGGTTGGCCTGCTTGCTTCCTTATTTTATTCTTGAACAAATCAAATACAACCAACGATGTTGAGTTGCATTGCTACGTTGGTAAGTAAAATCCGTGGTTTTCATGAAATGCCGCTTTCATCGCGTTGGAAGTATAAACGTTTCTTTGTTTCTGTTCCAAGTTTACTGTAGTATATATCAAGTGCAAAAGACCTCCAGTTGAACCGTAATAGGACTCACCATGACCCTATTGAAGAGGTGGGGAGTGTTTGTGGGAAAAAAATGATGTTGTACTAGAAAAAATAGATAAATCGGCTAAAAAGTTACAAAATAAACAAAACATGTGTAACACAGTTATGCAAATGACTCGGTATGGGCAAATTCAAGTTCAGGTCATCTATTGTACATGTTTTCTTCTTAAAATATTAAAAACTATATTCAGCTGGTACTTCAATAAAGATGGATTTAGTGTGGAACTCACTGCTCCTTTGTTAAACAGATATTCCCCTTAAACTTCTTCTACAAGTCTTCCAAAATCCAGAATAAATTATTAGGCAACCAAATGCATGATCTTAGGTCACAAAAGGTTTTGCATTGGTTGTTGGTAGCATCGAAATTCCTCCCTTAGTTTTTTTTTTTTCGACAAATACCATTTTTTACGACTAATACCATTTTTTTACGACTAGTACCACTTCTTTTAGTGAATTCGACCTTATTCCGATATGAATATTTTCTACATTAGGAATGGTATCGTTTTCTTAAAATAGGCGGTTATGTCCATCACGGCCACTTTGCCAGTACCTTCATATTCTTAATGCTGTCACTCTGTCACGTAAGTTAGTGCTTAAGTCTCTTGGAAAGTCTCTTGGATGTCTTAAGTTGGGAGTTGAATTACCAATACTGAAACTGAGTATATAAGTATCTGTATTAGTATTCAAAATCTTTCATTCGATTTTTTTCTAAGTCCAATTGAAAATCCAGCATACATTCCAATAAATTATAAAAGTTTAAGCAGAAGCCGTATCCCAATATGAACATGCGTTCATGTATTCCGTGATATACCAAATTATGACCCAACGACGTGACCAATTTGAATGTCTTAATGAAAGTAGAGAAGGTAGAAAGCGACTAAGAAATTAGAAAGCAAAATATTTTGATAGTAATGAGAAGGATGTAAAGGACGAGTTGATGAAGGAATAGGAAAATAGATTATTATAATCATAGAGTCAGCACGACTGGGTGTTACTTAGAGGAATATCCCAAGCTGATGAAGGTGTCCTACTCGTGCAGTCTCGACTAATTATGTTAATCAGGTCCGGGACTTTGATCGGCTCCTTGAATGGGAGACGGGCGTTAAGCTAATCATCGCTTCGGTTACCTTCCACATGTTAGCCTCCGGAGGACTTACAGAGACCCTCTTAATTTCTGCTCCATCTTTATCTTTCCTTCTCCGTCGCCTTGAGCGAGTATGTTAGAGGAAACAGTTGAAGATATTGAGGAGATAAAATCCAAACTCGTCTGACGTGAGGAAAATTCTTGTATCGCCTAAAATGCATTATCCTCCCCATCTCTAGTCCCAGCGCGTGTAGCTTTCATTGGTGAGAGATGCTGTGCAGGAGGGAGGAAGATTGCGTTTTCCTCCCACTCTTGCCAGCTCCACGGCTGGGGAATGCTATTTCACCGTAAACGTAAGATTTGTGTTTAAACTTGATTACTGAAGCTGTATATGTATCATTTTGATTTACAACGAAGTTGGTCACTTTCTCATATGTAGTCTAAATTACAACGAACTGAAATATCAATTATTATTTTAAAAAAAAAAGTGATTTTTTTGTTTTTGTTAACAAAAATGAGTGTTAAGAATGGAGAACAAGTAGATAATCCGATTTTCTACACAGCGTATAATGCTGTATGAAACTCTAAGCCTCGGCATATGAAACTTTCAGCCATGGCTCGGTGGTGGCCTGTGTTGTCGGCACTCATAGCGGTGCTAGGAGAACGATCATGGCTAACTTTAACCTTAAATAAGATATAAACTAATGAGGCTAGAGGACTACAGTTTGGTATGTTTGATGATTGGAGGATGGTGATCAACTTACCAATTTGCAGCCCTCTAGCCTCAGTAGTTTTTAAAATCTGAGGGCGGACAGAAAAAGTGTGGAAGGACAGACGAAGCCATCTCAATAGTTTTCTTTTACACAAAACTAAAACAGAGCTGTTCCAAGTGACATAGCGAGCTACAGTAACTGTTGTTGTTCTCAGTCAGCGGTAGTACTTTTATACCTTTGCTTTATTCTTTTCCCGAGAAAGGCTCTGGTAATTCGATGTTTTTGTAGTGCGTGTCGAGTACAGTGAAACACGTATACAAGCAATCAAACGCCCAACACACGAAAGCGCGCTGCGCTCACAATATATATATATATATATATATATAATATATATATATATATACATATATATAATATATATTTGTGTGTGTGTGTTATTTGTGAATGAGTGTATATAGGACTTTTAGGTGCTGATACATTGCTTTCTCGAATTCGTCGGTAATTCGGTCATTTCATTATACTGTAGAAGAACTGGATTTCCATCATAAAATCTATACCTTCTTCAACACATACCAGTTTTTGTCTAGAGACGTCATGAACTGAATGGAACAACAGGGTAATTAATAATGGTTACCCCTCTTCATTCTCTTGCCTTCAGAACACCGACTCGAATTTCCATTCTGTTTTGTACAACTTCTCCCCTTGTGTCATATTTATCCTGATGTGAACTAGATAACTGAATTTCAAAGTGACTAGAAACAAAGGAGGTCATCCGGTTTACGACAAAATCAAAATGTATCATGAATTCGCAAAAGAGTAACACACACACACTAAAGGACAAAAGTCATAAGTTATTATCTAGTACCTTTTGGCAATATGCAGACAATATCGTCATGAAGCATTTTATGACATCAGCGCCCCCAAAAATTAAAATGAATATTTATTTATTTATTTTTTTTACATTACCCTCCAGAATCCAACGCATGTATTAATTACTAGCAAAAATGGAAAGTGCAGTAATTGGAAATAATTTTTTAACCAACTGAGTAACAAAGGGAAAGAGTAACCTAGCAGGGACTGAATTGAGAATTAAGATCGAAATGAAAAAAATAAGTTCTCGTTTTCAATTAGACGATGTGATACTTCTAAATTTACAAGGAATGTCTTAAAGTTGTCCACCTTTTAGGTCTACCATTAGAAGCCTAGCAGGAATTCTCCCGTAGGGGGTAGTGCAGTCAGTGCACCTCATTCAGTGCAATGTAGGCGTTACTTAAGGTTCTTTGCAGCGTCCCTTCGGCCCCGAGCTGCAACTACTTTCATTCCTTTTACTGTACCTCCGTTCATATTCTCTTTCTACCCTCTTAATGTCCACCCTCTCCTAACAATTGTTTCATAGGGCAACTGCGAGGTTTTCCTCCTGTAACACCTCTCAGAACTTTTACTGTCAATTTCCGTTTCAGCGCTGAATGGCCTTAGTTGCCCCAGTGCTTGGCATAATGCCAAAAATCTATATAGCTCAAAATCAAATCAAACCTAGCCGGAATCGGTTCTATTTACTGTCAGAGTTGAACAGACCACTTAACCTGCTTAGTTCTCTTTGGATTCTGAAACGGCCGGTTTCTTTTTACTTCTAATGCAGTGAAGGAAAACTACCCAGACCAAAAATTATAATCAGTCGTCTGACATGCGCCCTTGCAAAATGCAAAGGATAGATTAAAATCTACATGAAAGAAGAGGCATAGTTCAGAACATTAAAAAGACAAAAGGTTTCAGCATAAGTTCATTTCATCACATTCTTATTTTTATGAGCGGTTTTTCTTTCTTGCTTCATATATAGATAGTTAGATAGATAGATCGCAGTCTGCCGATGTTGTTGTTCGTGAACAGAATAATATTAGATTGAAGGTATTTTTACGGAAATTATGAAGCTCGGCTGATTGTTTCGGAAGCAATACAATGTTTTTCACGTTAGAAAAGTTGGAGCTTCAATTCCATGGCAGAATTTCCTATTTTTCATTTAAAAATATTTCGGTGTGCAATGAAAGGGGATTAGAATCTTATCCATGGCCAAAGAGAAACTTTGCATATAGATGTGAAAAGATATTTCGGTATAAACTCTACATTTTAATTGGTGTTGCTCAACACACACGCACACCGACAACCCACAACACACACACCACCACACACACATATATATATATATATATATATATATATTATATATATATCATATATACATATATATATACATATATACATATATATATTATATATATATATATATATATAATATATATATATATATTATATATATATATATATTTACAGGTGGCTGGGATAATTTGCGGAGCGCCATATGACTAAGTTCATCACCTACCAGTAAACAGAAAAGTGATATCCTTAGTGAAATTAAATTACCAGCAACTACTAGGTGTATGAGGTAACTAAGAATGTCCACTAAAATACATATAATTCACTAAACGGGATCAGAGGAAATGTACAGGGGCTACAATAGACCTCTGTGGCACTCTCAGTTACAGTAACAGGTAATAAACGCAAATCAACTTGCCACACTACTGCAGTTATATACACTAAACCTGTAAATTTCTTCTGATCCCCTTTAGTGAATATGTATTTTAGTGCACATCCTAAGTTTACCTCATACTTATTGAAAATTTAATTTCACTAAGGATCTCACTTTTCTGTTCACTGGTAGGTGGCGAAATTAGTCATATTGCGCTCCGTGCTTTGGTCCAAATTATCCCAGCCACCACGTGACAATATATATCTTACAAGTGTGTAATGTGTTAGTGAGATTACATATTATGTCTTGCTTGGAGACAGATTGAGCTGTAGAGGCAGCCTTCTTGAATGAAGGAATCTGATAACAATAAGCATTTTAATCTGGAGACTGCTCGTCCTGTCGTCAAGGCAGTTTGTGTCGAGTAAGTACATTCGTTTGTACGGATGTTACAGGTCTAATCGACCAAGGCACTTGCGAGAGACACATTCCTTTTCTGAGAAGAAAGAGGTCGGTTTGGTAAACGCCGGGTGTCGGGAGAAAAACCCCATCTTAAAGGTATGGCACATTTTTGCAGGACTTAGAAAACCGTTGCCTTTGAAAAGAGAGAGAAGTGTGAAATACATTCTTTTATTTAAAATTACTTTTGGAAAGAGTGATGTGTGAAGTGTATCTTTTATCCAATATTATCTTATGCATCTTTATTTCAGATGGGTTCTATTCCATGATATTAGAGACGGGATTCTCTATCCTGACTAATACAATGAAACAATTGACATTCTGGGTCTGGGTGTGAATTCTTAGCAAGGAGGGTAGAATGATAACTTACTAGTTTTCTTTGTGGGCAGATTTGGGTTTTTATCACTATGACTTATTAATAATTTTGTTCTATTTTATATTCATCTGCTTTGGGTAATTCAAATTAGTATATTTTTGTATTTACGTGATCTTAATAGCCTAATGACATGTTTGCAGACAGATGGGCACCATTGACAACAGGTAAGGGGTTTTCAATTTGTGTAGTTTTTGATAAAAGGGTGTAAGAGTGGTGGCAGGCGGTTTAAGAAGCTTTTTATGTATTTTATAAGCTGTAGGTATGCTAACGAAGAGACTGGTGACTAGTTAGACATAGATGTTTTTTTGGTAGGAAAAAGGGTTATAATCATGTCACAGGCAACTCGGGGCTCTTTTTGCTGATTCAATGGGTTGGGTATTGAGAGAGTTGTGCATCTACCTGGTTCAGTCAGTGTCGGCCATTTTGTGATTCATGAAAACCAGTGTTTTAAAACGTGAATGGAAAAAGTTTAATTTTCGACGTATTAAAGTGTTTCAAGTGTGTGGTAAACAGGCTACTCATATTTGCGATGCGTATATGAATACGGTTTCCAGTCATATGAAGATGTTGGTGTATTTTCAGGTTTTGTTTCCTATTTTCTCCTTTTTACCTTGTTTTTTTTTGTGGCGAATTTACTCGAGGGGGTGTTTTTGTTTTGATGTCTCTCAAAATTCGACGGACATGGTAATGTTGTGAGTGGGGGTTTTTGTTGCGAGTCACACCCTGAGAGAGAGAGAGAGAGAGAGGGCGGGGGAGAGTTGGTGTGTGGTGAGTTTTGGTGTCGCACGAGGGTTTGGGACTCGCTCATAAAAGCGTTTTGCATTTCTTTTTCTTTTTCTATCCCCGCCCTATATTTTTTTTTTTTTTTTTTTTTTTTTTTGTGGGATGATATACTGGGCGCGGGGCGCGTTTGCTTTTTGTTATCCATTATTGAAAAAGGGGGAAAATTTGTATTAATTTTTCTGGATTGGGTTTTGTGTATATTGATGTTATTGAGATCGGGGGAATCTTATAGAACAAGAGCTTTTGGAAAAAGAGAAAGATGGCGGATACTTAGAGTACCACAACACTGCTCCATCACGTTAACGAACGTGAGTGCAGGCATGAGTCCGTTTCAGAGGGATGGTAGATGGCGTTCTATCAAAAACCTGTACAAATTTTCATTGAAGGGGTGAATAATTATTTAGCTGGAAAGATATAACAGATGATATAGAGGCATTTAGAGAGGCGAAAGCTTTGCTAGATTTCAATAGAGGAGTATCTCTCCACTGTTTGCAGGAGTTTCCATTTTACAAAATGTCATACTTGGACTGGATTTGCAAGCATTTTTGAAAACAGCTTATGGCTCAAAAGAACACCAGCCCCCCCGGATGCAGAATGCCTGTACGCCTTGCGGGAGGACCATGGGGGGCTTAGGGTTCAGCAGCTGGCAACCCTGATGCCTGGTGGAATTGCTTTCCTCGCTGGGTCTTGTGCCCAGCTCTTGATCCAACTAAATAAGTAAGTCTTTTCCTTACTAAGAAATTTTCATCCTTCTGCTTCCTCCCCCTATAAGGGTACAGATTTTATGTTGATGACTTTTGGATTGGTTTTGGACATGATTTGGACTTCATTCATTTGGATTTAATGGAGGGTGAGGATGGTTGGCATGCCTCCTCACCCGTAGAAAACTCGAGTACCTAACGTGGTCGAGCGAGGGGGGGGAAGTTTAGATGTCAAACCTTGCTCTGATCTCGACGGAACATCATGACGCCTTAAGCACTGGAGGTTGGGGGGTGTTATATCTGGGTGGTACCCCTATGGCGAGCCCTGAATGGGATAACACTGGCCTCTAAATGTGGCTCCATGGTGGGTGGGGGGCTACCTGGACGAATCATCAGTTCTTCGTCTTATGGCACATTAATTAGATCTTTGGTTTGACGACTTAGGCAAGGATAAGGACAAGGAAAAACCGTGGTAATTCCTCCATTGTAACTTTGGAGCCTTTTTCAAATGACCTCCTTGTTACAAACATTCTGCATGTGAAACCAGCCCTCCCTTTAGACTGGAATTATGGCACAATATTTAATGAATTTTGTGAATTTGGGAACATCAAAGAATTACGGAACAAACTTGGCAAAAATTATGGTTTTTTTTAATTCTGGATAAAAAATTTCAAACAATGAATCAGAAGCTCACAGAGTGTAGGGAATTTAGGTCATATTCTATGAGTGTTAGACTTGTAGAGGCAGAAGAGGTCCCTAGTATCTTGACATTTATAAACACCAAATGAAATAAAAGATCCTAGTAGAATAAGTAAATCTCCAGACATATCACCAGCCCTGCTAAGTGGTTAATTATCACTACACATGGTGAGAGAGGCAACCTCTCAAGGTGAAAAGGTTGGTAAGCCAGAAAATCGGCAACGATGGGAGCCCAGAAGTAACTTGCTTTGGGCGTAATAGTTTTTTAGTTCATACAAGACCAATGTTCAATCGATAATGCTCCTAAATTTGAAGCTTTGATCCTGAGGGTATGGTAAAAGAGGTAAAACCTCACTATAATTTTTAGTTTGTGAAGGGCGTTATCTTTAATGAAGATTTACATGAAAATGGATGAGGAGGAAGTTTTGGAAATGCCCGCCCAGATGTGGTTTGGAAGGTTTTTAAAAGTGCCCGCTCATCATGATTATTTTAACATTTGTAAGTTCTTTTCTGCCATCTGAAATTGTTCTAGATAGTGAAATCATGAAAGTTCGTCCTTATAGACCAAGAGTGCTCCAGTGCTTTAAATGTTTTGGTTTTGGACATTCCTCTAACGTTTGTACCAGAAATAACTGTGAATCGTGTGGCCAGCCTGAGCACGAGGAATGCTCTGGACTGGTAATTTGCGTAACTGTAAGGGTGAACATAGAGCCCGTGATAAGAAATGTGTGCATTTCAAGAAAAAAGAAAACTAGAGGCATTACTAAAATCTATTGCTGAACACATCAGTGTGGGACAGGCCAAGAAGCTGTTGGGCAGGAAAACCTATTCTGATGCCTTGAAGGCACAACAATTGAATACTGCTTCTTCTGGTGCCCCTTCTGGTTGGGGCTCCCCAGGTGCCCCGTTGGTGGGGTTTTCCACACCCCCTCCTAGTGGTGGCCCCCCTGCCCCCTGGGGTTGGGGCTTCCCGTGCCCCCCCTGGTGGGGACTCCAATGCCCCCCCTGGTGGGGCCTCCCATGGCCCCCCTGGTGGGCTTCTCATGCCCCCCCAACTGGTGGGGTTTCCCATGTTGCAGAGACTCTGGTTCAAGCCAGGGGTACCCTGTTGGTTCAAGGGTTCAAGCCAGATCTCAATATGATGATGACTTCTCTGTGTCAGGACATTGCCTGACATTGAGCCTTCACCTGATCCTGACATTACAGTGCACCGTGGAGATGACGGTGAGGGAGATGGGAAGAACCTCTTTATTCGTCAAGAAAGAGGGCCCTTTTCCCCCCTCTTCGCCTCATTCACGGTCATTCAGGATATCAAAGGAAAAAACAAAAGCAAAACTGAAAGGGTAAGTGAAGGCCCTTCATCAAAAGATCTGTTAGCACCTAGATCTAGATCAAGTAGTACTGGTAAAACTGATAAGATCTCTCTCACCAGGACACAGATCCTAAAATTAGTAGAGAATTTTAAGATCACTTCCTCTAAATAATGGCTCTCATGCAGTGGAACCATCCGTGGCTTTATACCAAATAGAGAGCAAGTTCAGGTTTCTGTTTAGGGAACATGATTTATCTGTGATGTGTCTACAAGAGACAAAGTTGGAGAGCACACTCCCAACTTGGGTTTTAATTATTCATTTTCACAAGTCTCCACCCTGATAGGTGTACTTGCTCAGGGAGGCACTAGCATCATAGTCCGCAAGTCTGTTAATCACAGGTTGTTCAATTGTACTCTGCATTGCAGGCTTGTGCATCCAAATTTTTAATTATAAATGGATCACAATTTGTTCTCTCTACCTTGATCCATCATTAGAAAGTAGATTGCAGGATGGGCAGGGTAATCCCCGTCAGCTAGAATTAAACGATCTACAGACACTGATAGACCAGCTTCCTGAACCCTTCATTCTGATGGGAGATTTTAATGCCAAGCACATCCTCTGGGGAGAGCCAAACTTCGACCGGTGGGGTTTTAATAATAGAACAGCTGCTTGACTTAAATGACATCACTTTAATGAATGATGGTTCCCCTACAAGACATGTTGTTTTTCATAATACTGATTCAACCATTGACCTCACTATCTGCTCTTCGTCTTTGAGGTTAGATTACCAGTGGGTAGTAGACCAGAAATGATCATGGCAGTGATCATTGGCCCATTCACTTAAAGTATATGAAAAAAATATTCCATCTCCATGTTTACCAAAATGAGAGGTAGGGAGGCTGACTGGGATTATTAAAAAAATCTACTGAAGTTGATCAAGGAGATAAATGATTTTCAGAGCCCAACATGTGCTTATGAGTATTTAATCAGTATATTGCTGTGTGGTGCCATGCTGTCTATTTCCTAAACTTCTGGTAAACCTCTTCATCCTCAAGTACCTCTTCATCCTCTAGTAAAATTATCTACAAAAGAGCTCTTGCTAAGCAAAAGAAAAAAATTTAAGCAAGCAAAGAGGGAATCATTTATCAGATATATAAGTGAATTAAAATATGATTCCCCTATGTCATTAGTCTGGAACAGAATCCGAAAGCTGCAAGGGAAAATTTTCTCCACCTCCCTTGCCTATATTGAAAATTGATGGCTTCCTCATATCTGATTCTGGAGAAGTTGCAGGAACCTTTGGTAGGCATTTCTCCAATATATCTAGTGCCCTACATTACTCTCCTGCATTCAGGAATATTAAGGACGGTACCACGGCTGTTCCTGCTCTTAGTTTAAATTCAGAGTCGTATAATCTTCCTTTCACCATGAAAGAATTAGATCATGCAATCTCGTTATCTTCCCCAACATCTCCTGGGGGGGGAAGATGATATAATGTACTCAATGATTTTTAATTTGCCTAGAAATACAAAACAATTTCTTTTAGACATTTTAAACCGATTTTGGCTTTCAGGAACCTCACCAGAGTCTTGGAAGATATCGATTATAGTACCTGTTTTAAAACCTTTTAAAGATTCCTTCCTTCCTAAGAACTATAGGCCAATTGCTCTAACTAAACTCTGTTTTTTTCATCTGTCCACCCGCCTGTGGTGTTTGCGTATAGTAACACTGCGTCCCGGGCTTTAGATAGTTACGCCTAAGTGTAAGTTTTTGGTAAATATAGGATATCTGGGTACATTTGCAACTGAAAAGTGTTTTAATAATTTACTGTATGCGAATTACACCGTTTAATATTCGAATAGGATATTGTGTATTATTGTTGAATGTAAGCTTAATGTACTATCTAAAAGGGCCCGCGGACGCAGTGTTACCATAAGCAAACACCGTAGGCGGGTGGACAGATGAAAAAAAACGAGTATATGTTGTGTTAGCAAGATTTATGAGAGGATGGTCAGTGCTCGACTTGTGTGGTATTTGGATTCAAAGAATCTTTTATCTAATCGGAAGTTAGGCTTTAGGAAAAATAGAAGTACTTCTGACCCTTTGATGTTCCTTACTCGGGAGATACAGAATGCTTTTTGCTGTGCAAAACCAGACAGTTGCAGTGTTCTTTGACCTAGAAAAAGCCTACGGGGGGGGGGGGGGGGGGACACTACCTGGCGAGGGGGTATCCTTATGCAACTTGTTGAGTGGGGTATTGTGGGTAATTTGTTCTATTGTCTTAAAAGATTTTTTGACAGAACGTTACCTGAAAGTAAGAGTGGCTCTACATTTCTTCTGCTTACCCTCAAGAAGAAGGGTTACCTCAGGGAAGCGTCCTTAGTCCAACACTCTTTAATATAGCGGTTCAACAGTCTACTAGAACAAGTTCCTGTCGAGGTGCATGTCTGGCCTTTGCTGATGATTATGCAATAATCTGTAGTAAGTCTACAGCTGTCGAAGCTTGTCATAAGATCCAGACTGCTATTAATGCTTCAAAAACACATGGGCCAGTGCTAAAGGGTTCAAATTTTCACCATAAAAAACCAAAGCTATACGATTTTGTCGATTAAGAAGAGTGGAAGAGATCCCTACGCTGTTTTTTAATTGATTCGATTTTACCTTATGAAGATAGCATTAAGTATCTAGGTGTTACATTTGATAAAAATTAACTTTTACTCAACAAGTTAATGAAGTTGTATGTAACGTGAAGCTTCGTCTTAATATTCTTAAAGTTGTGTCTAATCTTAATTGGGGGGCAGATCGAATCATCCTTTTGAGGATGTACCAAAATTGCTAAGCATTGATTATGGTTGTCAAGTTTATGGTTGTGCGCGCAAGACAACGCTGCAGAAATTAGATGTTGTCCATAATATGGCTTTACATATTTGTATGGGAGCCTATAGAACTTCACCAGTAGAAAAGCCTATATGTTTGAGTCAGGTTTTCCCCCACTATTTATCTGTAGGGAGGAATTAGGGCTTGAGAGTCATATCAAGAGTACTTACGTCAAAGCTGAACCCCAACTTATAAGTACGTTAGAGAACCAAACTGATAGAGCCCCAAATAGACCTAGACTGCCAAAGCCACTTGAAGTTCGACTAGCAAGCTCTGCCAGGGAGGTGGGATTACTACCTCCTGCAGTTGCTGAAATTTCGCCCTCAAAGTTCCCTCCTTGGAATAGACATGCCTAGAGATCTGCCCAATTAGGGACAGCAGGAGCAATAATTCTGGTGATCAGTTGAGGGCAAGTTTCTTGGACCATGCTTCCGAAACATGGTGATTCTCATCATATACGTATATACTGATGGCTCGAAGGGTTTCTGATGGTGTTGGTTGCTCTGTAGTGACTAGTGATAATATCATTAAAAAAGAAGCTTCCATCTAATTATTTCTGTTTTTTACAGCTGAACTGCTGGCAGTTTTGACTGCTCTTAAATATATTTTTTATAGTTCTTTTACTAAACAAGGTTTTTACCATTTTTACCGACTCTTTTGGGTGTTTTAATCTTCTTCTTAAAAGCCTAGTCTCTTGCCACCCCTTTAGTGCAAGAAGTTACAAGATTGGCGTTTTATCTTTAATTAATAGAAGGGGGGGAGGTTTTTCTGTTAGGTTTTGTTGGGCTCCGTCCCATGTTGGAATTGTTGGGAATGAGCGAGCCGACGCTGCTGCTAAGGCTGCAACTAGGCTTAGGGCACATTTCCAACATGGGCATCCTTGTTTCCGATTTTAAAAGTACCATTCGATTTTATTGTAGAGACCAGTGGCAGGCCCACTGGTCTACTTTAGATAATAATCTTAAATTAAACTCGATTAGGCCTTCTGTTCATCCTTGGCCTCATAGCCGGATGGATAGAAGGTATGAGATAGTTTTAGCTAGATTTACGTATTGGCCACACTTTAAAAATATACTCACGGGTACCTAATGATGCATGGAGCGGATAGGCAGGTTCCTCGCTGGTTCCACCAGTCATGTGGATTTGACTGCGGTACATATTTTGGTGAATGCCCTCATTTTGAAACCACGTAGAGGCTTGTTTACTGGCAAATAAGACTCTTGCCGATATTTTAGGTGAAGGTGCTCAGGGCAAAGCAAATATTGAACATTTTAAAAAATATTTATCTTTTTTATTAATTGTCAATTTTCTCTTAATTGTTTTAGGGTTTCTTGTTTGGTTTTTATGAATGTATGATTTGTATTTTAGATAGGTGTGTATGTTTGTTTGTACGACAGTGACTTTTTTTTATTCTTAAGATATATATGCGCTGAATGGCCCCTTGGCTCCAGCACTTGGCTATGTGCCAAAGTTTGATAATCTAATCAAAGGAACACGGAGATATGCTGAGGGACCTTTAGGGTCTTTATAAACTACGGAAGGGAACTAATAGCCTCGTAGAACATAGTTCAAAACTTTTTGACGCAGTGGCGGATTGGGTGGGAGGAAAATTGAAAACATCTAAATGGGTTACAGGGAGTAATGTCTCTCTTGAGAACATTCATAAACTGATTTATTTTTCCCTGCTCTTGCACGATGTACCGGATGAGATAGTGAATAGCTTTGATGAAAAGATTGAAACCTACTTCAAAGAATTACTTTATGCCCAATTGAGAAACATGTGTCTAAATGTCCCACTGCAGATAGAACAGATTTTAATGGGACAGACCCGAGGGATAGAGTGCAAAGCGACACAGAATTTTCTCCCTCTCCCCGTCTGTGTGCAAAATTTGAATATAACAAAAGATCGGTCGATCAAAAGCAACAGCAGTTGCGCTGTTTCAACTGCAATAAACCAGGGCATCCAAAGAAATTGTGTAGGGTTAATATTGTGGAATGTGTAAGAGTACCGATCATTATTGGCAGTCTTGTCCATCTCAGATACGGAGAGATGCGAGGCCTACACCTCGAGGTTCTGGTAATTATAATGTGAGAACTTCCCAGGCAGGTCAAACCAGAGGGCAAAGGATCAGCTTTTTTGGAAATTTTTGGAAGCCCATCAACAAAAAGGGTACAGTGATTGGTACGTGCCATTGTGGTCTCGTGGGGGACGCCCCAGAGCCCAGGCCTATAGTCTATGGAACAGTGGGGGATGTGGATATCCTGATATTTATAGAGTTGGGTGCATCTATAAATTTAATGGACTATAATTTGTATCAATCCATGTTTTCCAGTTACCCTTTGCAACCTCAACGGAGACGGTGTGTGATGTGCAAGCCCATAGATTAAATACCCTGGGTTGTGTTCAAATACAGTTTACTCTCGGTGACAGAGTACTAACAGAACCATTTTTGAAATGAAGGAATTGCGTTGGGCAACAGACTTTTGCTGGGTCATCCTGCTTGTAGAAGACACAAGATTTCGATCCATGCGGTGTTAATGGGATAACAGTCGGGAAACCTGGTGTTTTCCTGCCTTATGAGGACGTGACTAGAACGGAGGACATGGAGGTTATTGAAAAAGGAGATGTGCTTGGTGATATTAAATGGCGGTGATACGAGGTGTTTATTGGAGAAAGGTAATATTAAAACCCACGTTGCTGATATGGGGGGGAAATGATTACGGGGGTTCTATCAGAGTTCACGGTGATAACAATGGTGAGTGGTGATGATACTTTGGATGGTGATGTTGATACTAATATTGATGTTATTTCTGATACTAACAATGCTGGGGATGATGACTGAGGGTGGTAATGTCTATGAGGTGGTGGAAAGGGGAGGTACTAACCACAAATATAGAGGTGTTTTATCCGAAGATATTATGTTACTACCTGGTTCGAAGACTATGGTAAAAGTTAAATTGAAGGAAATGAGAAAACCCACAGATGTGTGCGTTATTGAAAAATAGCGAGAGCAGGTTAGAGGGGTTGTTAGCACGGCATCGGTGAACAGTGTATCCAAGGATGGGTTTACTTGGTTATAATTACTAAACTGTAATGATACAGTTAGGAGATACCAGAAGAAGAAACATATATATTGGATTTCCAAAGTTGGAGTTGTGATAGTGGTTCAGTGGCTATCTTGTTGAGGGAAACCTGAGTTTTCGGAGGCAGAAATGCAATCAAGAAACGAATATTTAGAGAACATTTAGCTAATGCGGATTATAGCGAACACGTTGAAGCGATAAGCGAGCTCTTGGCAGAATTAGGGATACGGTAGCCTCACAAGGTGATAAATTGGGTTGACTAATGTGTTAGAGCATAAGGTAAATTTGGAGAGGGGCACAAAAACCTATTGATATTCCTGCATATCGCATACCTTTCAAAATCAGAGAACAGGTAGAGAAAGAGGTTAATAGATGGGAAGAATGAAAGGAATCATTAGACCTAGCGTGTCTCCTTACAACTTTCCCTTGTTAGACGTTGCATACCAGATCTTTTTGTCGAAATTGGGGGACATAATATTTATAGCTCAATGATTTGGCGCAGGGTTTTTTTACAGGTCCCTCTTAGTGAAAGTAGCAAGGAATATACCGCTTTTTCAGTGCCCAAGGGACACTATGAATTTACGCGAATGTCTTTCAGTTTATTGGGCAGTCCGATGACCTTGACCAGGTTGGTGAACACAGTTTTGCACGGTTTATTGGGCAAAAATGTTTTTGTGTATATGGATGACATCCTGGTCGCAAACAGGGGGGACACGATCGCGCAACCACCTGGAAGTGCGATAGAAGTACTTAGGAGGCTTAGATTAGCGGGTTGAAAATTATGCTAGCCGGTTTCTTCAGGAGGTTTGTGAAAGGGTTCTTCTAATATAGCAGCTCCTCTAACTGATGCATTGCGGGAAGACGTTCAATTTCAATGGAAGGAACCCCAGGCGGAGAGTTTTCTAAAGTACCAGGACGCGCTAATGAATCCCCCTGTTTTGAAAGTTTCCAGATTTTAGCAAACCTTTTACATTAGTGACTGATGCAAGCCAGGAAGGTATAGGTGCTTGCCTTATGCAAAAGCTTGATGGGAAATTCCCTCCCATAGCTTTTTTATAGCAGGAAGTTCAGGAAAAAGGGCAGCAATGAGAGGATCCATGGCAACCATAGATAAAGAAGCCTTTGCAATAGTGTCGAGCTTAGTTCATTTTAAAATGTTACTGATGGGGAATAAAGTAGAAGTTCTTACAGACACAAGCCATTATTAGATCTTTTTAATAAACCCGATTTGTCGCCTAAGAGAGGCTCGATGGTTTTCAACTATCAGAGATTTGATGCAAAGCTCAAATAAATATAGAGGGCAAATTTAACGTAGTTGCGGATGCTCTCAGTAGGAGTTTTACACGACATGGAAGGATTCCAGGTAAATCTTAATAAGCGCTCCGGCCGATTTTTTAGTGTAAATGTGTTTATACCTTGAAAGCAGATACTAAGTGTGTTCTAAGGAAGATGGAGAAATTGGCGGCGGTAAAGTCCTATCGGTCTAGAACAAAACACAACTTGAATATTTGTACCTACAGAAAAAACAAAGTCCTTCATGTTGTTGTCTCTGTCGTATCACCTATTTTAATGAGCTCCTGTTCGTTCGTTTGTGTGCTGCGCAGTCTCGAATTGTCATGGGGAAACCACCACATTCCCGAATGGGACGTCACGAAAAAAAAAAAAAAAAACTCCACCCAAAAAAGTGACCTCATTATAGACAATATCCCAATCGTAAATAAGCACGTTTCAATTTTCTCTGAAACAAAAGAAAGCAGTTTTTTCAGCCAATGGACTTAATTATAATGTTACCAAGTCGTAATAAATTTTTTCGGCAAATACACCTATTTTCTCCAATTAAGCGTTAGTTGCACTAAACGCCATGAGTGATTAGACGACCGTCTACACGCTCCGATTTTCTTCCCCAGGAAAGTTTCCCCATAGTGTGAGAAAATTGTTACGTGAATTATCGAGATTTCACAAACTATTATTATGGGCCTATAGAAAGGCTCGTAACTTTTGCCCAAAATCACGGTTTTAATCAAGAGTGAACATATTGCCCGACGAGTAAGGAAAAGCATCCTCTTCTTTCCGTGAACTTCAGCAATTAAGTTACTAAATAACTTAATTACTGTACGTAATTAAGTTATTTAGTACACTAATTAAGTTCTTACACAACACGATAAAGTAGTACAATGAAATCACTAACAAGAATTTTACGTTAACAAACAAAATCGTATATGTGACGAACAAATTCTGTGTGTGTACGATAACACTAGTGCTAAGCAGTGACCAAAGAAGGACGCCTTTACATAGAGCACGATGGGAGAGATGCTGACCAATAGGGGAGCAGGATCTTAAGGCGGTGACTAGCATCGGGAACCAATGGGAGAGTGGGAGGATGGTGGCGAGTCTACTCGGGGGGGGGGGCAGTTGGCAAGCGCATGAGTTCTAAAATTGTTCTCGGGCCGTCCGGGCGAACCTCTGGACTTTACAGCAACAACCTTTCGTAACCTGAATTATTTTCATATGTAGAGCCAAAATAATCTTCGTATTTGCTTTCGTAACTTGAATTTTTCGTAAGCTGAGACTTTCGCATGTTGAGGTACCACTGTATATATGTCTGTGCATAAAACATACGAAAAGAGGGAGGGGTAATATTGAATATGTAAATGGATAAAGGTTGTGCAACACCAAACAATATGCAGAGTTTATACTAAAATATTTTGTTATATCTATATGCAAAGTTTCTCTTAGCCATGGATAAGATTCTTATCCCCTTTCATTGCACACTGCAAACGTGGAGAAGATTCTTGCCCCCTGGAAAGTATAATTGATGTCTGCCATGCTGGGAGGGGGTAGTGTTTAGGTATTGGAGTGGTGACGCCCATGGGCTGGAAATCTTCTGGGAAAGGCCCTTCCACTCTGTGTCCTTAAAGGCCTTCTTTGTAGCAAATAGTTTCTCTGGTGGCAGGTGGCAGGGGGATCTGTTGTTTGGCATAATGATAGATGCCATGTTTAGTGGGTAACCCAGGATTCTCACAAGGTTCTGGCCAGTAAACATTGGGGAATTCCTGCTTTGGGCCCAGTATAGATGGGGGCCTATTCGGAAGACAGCAATGAGTGATGTCTACAGGTAGCCTGCGGCTGTGTCCGAGCAAGTCAGTACCAAGTAGGGGCCTCTGAATATTGGCAAAAGAACAGTGCTCTGAAAGAATTATATTTCCGACAATTAGGCCGAAAATCTGTGCATTTTTTCGCACTTTTCGTAGTGTGTATTTTTTTTTTCCTCCTACTCCCTTCTGCTTTTCCTCTCTTCTTCCAACTCCCTCTTCCTCCCTGAAGAGCGTTTAGTGATTTGCATCAGAAAGCGAGTAATGTATAACGCTGGTCTCTTATTGAATTTTACCTTGAAAGCTTAATACGATTCCACCATTTCTGTTCTAACCCCATAAGCACGCGTCCCGCGACCAAGTGACTGCCTATGAAGCTTTGCTGTGGTGCCACTTTGTGAGAAAGATTTTTTGGTTCCTCTTGAAAACTTAATTTTACTTTCATGAAGTAGAGATGTGGGTTTGGAAAACTGAATTACCGATATCAGATTATTTTGCCTATTTATTTTACTACTATGGGTTTCAGAGGCAGTGCAAGCACGTTTTTGGGCAATAACTCTGTAACGAACACTCGTATCAGAACGAGATTTTGCATTAGTGTATTACACCCTGTGCCATAATTTACAAGGGTATCGCGAATCACTAATTGTAAAGAATAAAGACTCTTGTCCTTGTACCAAGAGGCAAAAATTTCATTAGCCAGAAATGGATACGACCACAACAGTACAAAGCTCCGCCTACCCTCTCCCCCCACCTCCACAGCCACCCCTGTCCTTCTTCCTTCCCTCACCATCCCTTCTCTCTCTCTGAAAGTTGTTTCAGTTTAAACTTATTTTTTATGATTTTTCTATCTATCTATCTATCTATTTATCTAATAATATACATTGTTGTATATATCTAACGATCCAGTTGGTTGTTAGATGCCAGTTGACTGATTTATTTATGCACTGATCCGCTCATCCCTCTCTCTCTCTCTCTCTCTCTCTCTCTCTCTCTGTGGTAGTGGTACCTACCTGTAAATGGTTATTAGAGTGAGAGATATGTGAATGTATGGTGGAGCAGTAAAACGATAGACACTATGGTTTATGGTAAAGCGACTGTTATATGTGCATCACTATAATCAAGGGTTTAACTCTGATGAATGTCCGGTAGAAAGGCTCAATTTTTATTTGTAACACAAAGTAACTATAACCTGTTACCTATTCAAACCAATCTGAAGGCAATTAGCGACTTTTTCATGGCTAAAAAAAAGTTGAAAAGTTGCGTGACAAACGAATTTCCGCAACCGTGCCGACAGTTAAGTTCCGTGGTGGCCATATCTTCTTCACCTTCGTAATACAAGTACTATATTGCTGATACCCTGAGCCCACATGAGGATTACGAAGACGGTAACCAACCACAAGTATAATTGTCGCTTTACCATTAATCATAGTGTCTATCGTTTTCCTGCTCCCCCATACATTCAGATATCTCTCACTCTAATAACCATTTACAGTAGGCACCACTACTACAGAGAGAGAGAGAGAGAGAGAGAGATGAGTGGATAAGTGTATAAATATATCAGTCAATAGGCAGGTAACAACCGAGTGAATCGTTAGATACACCAATGTAAACTATTATTATATAGATAGATAGAAAAAATCGTACGAAATATGTTTAAATTGAAGTAACTTTCAGAGAGAGAGATGAGCGGATCAATACATAAATAAATCAATCAACTGGCAGCTAACAACCGACTATATACAATGTATATTATTAGATAGATAGATAGAAAAATCATAAAAAATAAGTTTAAACTGAAGCAACTTTCAGAGAGAAAGAAGGGAAGGTGAGAGAAGGAAGAAGGACAGGGTGGCGGTGAAGGTGGGGGGAGAGGGTAGGTGGAGCTTTTTACTGCTGTGTTCGTATCCATTTCTGGATAATGGAGTTTTTGTCTCTTGGTACAAGGACAAGTGTCGTTATTGTTTACGATTAGTGATTCACGATACCCTTATAAATTACGGCACTGGGTGTAATACACTATTGCAAAATCTCGTTCTGATACGAGTGTTCTTTACAGAAATATTGCCAAAAAACATGCTTGCACTGTCTCTGAAACCCATAGTAGATGGCAGTCATTTTACCTTATTCTGTTTAGGTCACTTCTATATAGCTCTCTTATTCCATAGGTTGCTGTTAATGCCACTTGGCATTCATTCTATATCACGTTATTTTACATCTGTTTTCTTAGAGCTATAAAATAACTTTTTTCTTCCTCTGCACAATAACATTTTTCACGGTTTTACTGGACTGTCGCCTTTGAACCACAATGTTATTATATATCCTCCGATTACGGACAAACAACATTCAGTCATGGTGCCACCTCTAGGTGAGTGAAACTTGTTAAAAAACAAGCCAAGTGTTTTTCAATTCCGGTATCTCCGAAAAAAACCAAGGGGCTTCAAAAAACTATTTTAATATTCAATGTATATGGATTTTCTCTTTGGACAGGATATGGCAACGAGCCCTCTCCATTTACATATGGAAAAGGCTTGTTTTTTTAATGCTACTTTTTATTTCATATTTTTGTCCAAAGGAGAGAAAAGCGTGTGATTGCATTCCATCAGATAACATGGCGTTTCGAGATGTTACTCTAGTTTTAATTCTTTCCATTTTCCGGAAGTTGGTTCGTTTTTTTGTCAGACATGTTTACATTTTCATTTTTTTTCATAACTCCTTTCTTCCTAACTCTCATCTGATATATTACTCCCCATAATTACGCATAAGAACGGAAGTGAAAGCCAATAGGAGGAGGAGGGGGAGGGAGAGGGGAGGGTGATGAGGTTGGAAGAGAATACTAATGATAGATTTCTTCCATTCTTCAGGTAAATGTAAAATGTTCAAAACCAAAAAGAAAGGGAAAAAAAAGGGAATTTAACACTTTTCACAAAGCAGCAGAAGGTTAACGGAAAACAATCGTTGCAACGGTGTATTATATAAGCATATTAATCTGTCTAGTATCTGAAGCCAGTACAAGAACCAAAAACAACCAGATTACACCAGTAATTTTTATGTAATATGAAACTACTATCCCTTTGAATTGTGAATTCTTACGTTCCGAAAAGTAGGGCAGGTAGAACAACATAGGAAATAACAAGAAAAGGAAATAAAAATGTTCGAGCGTTAGCTCGGCAAAAAAAAAAAAAAAAAACAAAAAAAAAAAAAAAAAAAAAAAAAATGTTACATAACTGTTACTTTAGAGTAGTACAATCACATCGGTTTTTGGTTTGTTTTTGTTTACATCGAACAAAAATACTCTTCGTAGTTCCTCCTTAGCTCCCTTTTGAAAACCCGTGATTAAGAATGTGCTTATTTCTGGATCGTTTCACAAGAGACGTATTTTGCAAGGGAGTTGATATAATTATGTAAAACATATTGAAATAGACACACATACGAATGAAGTGAACAGTGACCTACTTATACAGGAGTCACTAAGGGTGAAATAAGATTATCTCCACCTGCTTTCACGTCAGTCTGGAATTCGCCAAAAGAGCTGATGAAGATAATTGCATATTCAGGTTATGACTTTTCCAACGAAGGAAGGTCTCTCTCTCTCTCTATCTCTCTCTCTCTCTTCTCTCCTCTCATATATATATATATATATATATTATATTATATATATATATATATATATATATATATAGTATATATCAAGTATAAAAGGCTCATTAAAACCCTGGTTTTAAACAAAGACTATATTTATAATATTATTATATAATATATATATCTATATATATATATATATATATATATATATATATAGAATATTAATATAATATATATATATATATTGGGATATTGATATATAATATATATATATGTTCATGATAATGCCTTGTAAAATGTATGTAGAATATGTTCAGATAATGTAATGTTCAGATTTCACAAGATTAGAATAACGTAACTTTAATTGCGCATTTTGTCCCAGTAACACGGGTTCATAAGCGGTTGTTATATCTTTCAACAGTTAGTGATAAACCAGTCATTTGCTTAAAATAGGAAGCCTCGTGAGTTTATTTTTTTCTTTTAATACCAGTAACCATGTGCAGTGCTGAACGTGCATAATTCGCTTTTGTTTCTGTCCAAAACCACATGTCAATTGCAGTGTTTCGCAGTGTTGCGTCATATATAGCTTCCAGAACATTACATGACGTCATTTTCAGGAAGTGACGTCATATGTAGTTTGCTTTCTTTTTAATATAATTCTTATAATTCTAAGAACGTGTGATGTCACTGATTTCTAGTCAGTTTCACCTTATGATGAAATCATCCATTTTGGGATTGAGTTAAATCAGAAGTTTCCATACGAAGAGAAAGAGATCTTGTCATTCTGATTCTAGAAACCATCTGCGTTGGTTCTCTCTCTCTATCTGAGGGATTTTTAAGGCCAGGGCTAGGTGAAGAGGATATCGGAGTGCCTAATCCTACTGTCATATCAGCGTGACTTTTGACCTTATTACCTTCCAACTTTTTCAGAATTTGCATTCTTTATTTAGAAACAAGTAAACAAAATAAGAATTTCCTTGTTCAGAAAACTTAGGTTTCCCAACGCGCTAAAACTTTGCACGAATCTTGCAAGGGAATTACCTCGGGCGGCAAAAGTGGTTATCGAGTTAGAATGACCCAATTACAAAGAGAAAGACTGCAAGAAAACAGGAAGCGTAGCCCACGCTCAGATTCAATTTAATATGAGGCTAAGAAGCTGGGTCTCTCTCTCAACAACTCGCCTTCTGATGTGACTCTCTAAACAGTAGGAAAGAGAATAAAATATATGCTTAAGAACATTTTTGAATCCTAAATGATTTTCTTGGATTACAAAAAAAATATGATCACACCTGATTATCTCTTCCACATGTTCCCATTTCTTGCCCATGAAATATTGTATGGTTACGTCCCCTATCGACACGCGGACTTACTAACTGCTGTTCTTAACAGTTTTTCACAAAATTAATGGGTAAATCCTGCATGTATCCTCCCTGAGGAGGATGCTCGTTTCAGCATATCAAACTGCCATTGGTAAAGTATCTGAAACGTTTTTCAGCGTTTAAACCTCTCTCAAATCCCTTGAACCCAACTCACCCCCTCGGTTTCTTATCCCACTGGTGTTAGATCATCTGTTTTGTAGAACCGAGAATCTTGTCTTTCTTGCTCTGTTTCAAATACTCTATTAGATTGACTTCCAGCGTGTGGATTTGATCCTCTCTGTAAATCCATTTCTGATGTTCTTTAATTTGACTGATATGTGTGACATGCTCTCCGGGGTTACTGGAAGGATTCCTAAGGGTCTTTATGGATTTATTTGTTTGTTTGTTTACGGTGCTTTTACGTTGCATGGAACCAGTGGTTATTCAGCAACGGGACCAACGCTTTACGTGACTTCCGAACCACGTCGAGAGTGAACTTCTATCACCAGAAATACACATCTCTCACTCCTCAATGGAATGGCCGAGAATCGAACCCGCCACCACCAAGGTGGGACGCTAATACCATATCAACCACGCCGCTGAGGCGCTTACTTCTTATGGATTTGATTTTATGAAATTTAGCCTGTCAACCCAAGCGGTGGGACGCTTTCGAACATTCAGTGCATGAAATAGTGAAAATAAGAGCTTGGAGTTGTTGGACAAGATCTGAGAATGGGGGGAAACTCCCTCAGCTGCACTAAGAAGTAATAGTTATAGAGGTTTGGCAGAAAGATTGAAGAGAGAAGGTGGGAATGGAGGTAAAGTAAAAAGTGGGCGCAGTAGTTTTCAAGAGAGGGCGGACAGAAAAACTGCGGACGGACAGACAAAGCCATCTCAGTAGTTTTCTTTTACAGAAAACTAAAAATCAGCACTAACACTATTTCCAGTCGTAATATGATTGACGCACTTTTCTAACTGCTCTATGAATAGGTTCTAACGTTCGTCTTCTTTAATACCACAAAGTCTGTGTGCTTAGAGCAATATACAAGAATTTGGCATGCTAGAAATTCGTCCGTTCATCTCACATAGCAATTGCACTACGCCCTGTTTTTAATGGTTTTTTATTTGATATCTTAGCCTGCTTCGTAAGCTTTTAATACGCCGTGCATATTACATAGTTGAAAATCGCGAATCATTTATAGCCGATTTAAACTTATTAACAAAATTGTCGTAATTAGCACATAATGACCACCTAGACAAGAAATCAACTTCGTTATTTTTTTACACAACCGAATTGTGAGAATATTAGTTCTCTTGACAAAAGATGATGATGATGCTTACCTATATTAAACGTTTTCGGCCCCGTTTTCTGAAAACCCTACAGAGCCCCTTTTGACCTACGAAGTGAATCAGGTGTCAAGGTGTTAGTCTATCAAATTGTTGGTGTATTAAGTTGTTAGTCTGTTGTGGTTACTCACAGCCAGGGTAAAAGAAAAGCGAGGGACACGGTCTAACAACGTCATTTGAAGCGAAATGCTTGTGTTATATGTGTATACATACTATACATATGTATATTATGTATAACTGAATCACGAAAGTTTGGAACGTGATAAATCCATAAATTAAGGTATAAGCCACGAAGGAAAAATAAACAACAGAGTTTCCGCAAGATCTTTCGACGTTCAACGTCCTTTATGGCTTCTGAGGTGTGTTTTTCTTCCGTCTCTCACGAGTTCTTCTAGGATGAGGTAGCTAGTCTCATGCCTTTCTCCACCCTGAATGCGACCCACCACAGCCAATTAAACAACATACACATGATTCACTGCTTAAACAAAGAAGGTTTACTTTACGTTTCAGGAAACCTGCCCAAGTCGTCCCTCATCCCAGTTGTGTATGAGAGAGAGAGAGAGAGAAAGAGAGAGAGAGAGAGAGAGAGGATAATATGCTTTATTAGTAAATGGATCAGCTTAATATATGTCGCTGAATTGCATAAGCTCAAGTCTGTAAAATTCAGGCTACTTTGTCAGGTGGGATTAATAGTTCATAATAGTTTAAGAACAATGCATGCCATTGTACGTCCTCATAATGAGCTAGACTCATTATGAATATCCTGAGGCAGCCTTCGCACACCATTCTCTTATAGGTGACTTTGTCAAGCAATTAGTCTCTGAAAGAAAACGGGAACAGCGGAAATTAATAGAAATGAAAGCGAAAAGCAAACTAATGAAGATACGAACTCGAACCCGTTGCAAGTATCCTTTAAGCCTAAGGACAAACCTGTTCAGACGTTTTCGACTCAAAACCGAAAATGGCTCAAAAGACCTTAACGGGGGCGCCATAATCATGCTATCAGTAACTGTTCAAAACGATTATTAGTGATAAAATATTCTCTCTCTCTCTCTCTCTCTCTCTCTCTCTCTCTCTCCTCTCTCTCTCTCTCTCTCTCTCTCTCTCTCTCTCTCTTCTGTCTCTTGTTTTATTGTGAATTTGTGTATATGCCCCTCTCTCTCCCCTTTATCTTCGTCAGGTTTCCTCGAGTTTATATCTCCCTCTGTAATTACCTGTTACAGATTACAGAGACACACACCCACACTGGAAGAGAAACAGTGTTTAGGATAATAGAAAACATTTCCCTAATGGCCGCCGCGCAGGATTACGTCGAGTACCATCACGAAAAATCTAATCCTGCAGCGTACCGTTGCAACAGGCTATGAAATGCAAATAACACTCCTCTCGCTGATATTTACTCTTGTTTTTAATGTCTTTCCCTATAATGAATCGCCAGTTTTGGACAAGCACTATTATCTAAGCCAGATTATATGATTTTTTAATAAACGTTACATCATCGGTCTGTCTATACTAACAATAAATACGAGCCAGAGGAACTGTTTAATAGGAATAGTAACCATAGTTATGATAATTGTACAGGAAACCATAATGTCGGAAACATCAACAACAATATTGTTATTCAAAGATGAAAATATATAATAATAATAATAATAATAATGATAATAATAATAATAATAATAATAATAATAATAACTTCTGTAGCTCCAATCTCAGGCTGTTGGTTACTGTCGTTGTGGTGATCAGTTGCTGGATGACGACCTCCAAGTACCTGATCGTCTTCCCCTTCAATTGGGTTGAATACCTGGCTGCCGGACGAAGCTCCTCTGTTGCCAGAGGTTCCATTTACGTCGTTGTCGTTTATTCCTTCATTTCTTTCCATCATTGCTGAGTTTTGCTATTTAACCCATAGCTGGAACCTACCCCATCAGGGATAGGTACTCATTTACAGCTGAGTAGACTGAGGAAATTATGGTAAAGATCCTTTCCCAAGGAATCAGCGCCTAGGAGAGCGGTCACCCATCCAACGACTGACCAGCCCCGAGACGAGTGGCTAAAGAGTGCATGGGAAGAAGGACTAATAAAAGTAGACGAAGACCCAGAAATATACAGACAGGAGAATGACAGACAGAACAGAGGACTGGCACAACAAGCCAATGCACGGACAATACATGAGACAGACTAAAGAACTAGCCAGCGATGACACATGGCAATGGCTACAGAGGGGAGAGCTAAAGAAGGAAACTGAAGGAATGATAACAGCGGTACAAGATCAGGCCCTAAGAACCACATATGTTCAAAGAACGATAGATGGAAATAACATCTCTCCCATATGTAGGAAGTCCAATACGAAAAATGAAACCATAAACACACACTAGCAAGCGAATGTTCGGCACTTGCACAGAACCAGTACAAAAAGAGGCATGATTCAGTGGCAAAAGCCCTCCACTGGAGCCTGTGCAAGAAACATCAGCTACTTGCAGTAATATAAGTGGTAGAGCACCAACCTGAGGGAGTGATAGAAAACGATCAGGCAAAGATCCTCTGGGACTATGGTATCAGAACGGATAGTGTGATACGTGCAAATAGACCAGACGTGACGTTGATTGACAAAATAAAGGAGAAGGTATCACTCATTGATGTCGCAATACCATGGGACACCAGAGCTGAAGAGAAAGAGAGGGAAAAAATGGATAAGTATCAAGATCCGAAAATAGAAATAAGAAGGACATGGGATATGCCAGTGGAAATTGTACCCATAATCATAGGAGCACTAGGCACGATCCCAAGATCCCTGAAAAGGAATCTAGAAAAACTAGACGCTGAAGTAGCTCCAGGACTCATGCAGAAGAGTGTGATCCTAGAAACGGCGCACATAGTAAGAAAAGTGATGGACTCCTAAGGAGGCAGGATGCAACCCGGAACCCCACACTATAAATACCACCCAGTCGAATTGGAGGACTGTGATAGAGCAAAAAACAAAAAATAATAATAATAATAATAATAATAATAATAATAATAATAATAATAATAATAATAATAATAATAATAATAATAATAATAATAATAATAATAAAGAGAATCAAAAGCCACTGTAGTGTTAAAAATATATTCATGTACGAGATTAGAAATGACAAGGAGACTTTCGGATATTGCTTCGTGTCCCTCTTCAATCCTACTCAAGTCCTACGAAGCTGTTTCCGAAAGTCTCTCCCTGTCATTTTTAACCTTGTACTTAAATATATTTTTAACACTACTGTGGCTTTTAATTCCTAATATTATAGCCTCGTTACAAGGGTTCCTTGGTTCAATAGCAGCCTTGTACCGAGGGGGATGTCAGGGGTTCACGACCCCCCCCAAAAAAAAATTTCTGGAAGTCCATATTTTCTGTGAATATCCTTTTCATTGAACAGTACTTACAAAGTAATAAATAACTATCTTTTATTTTTTTTGGGGGGACAAGTTTTTTTTATGAGTTGTAAGTGATTTTAAGTAAAATTCTGTTAAGCAAAGTAGTACTTTGAAAAACATCTAATTGGGTAGAAGGGCATAGACTGCATACCCTATTTTTTTTCTTAATACAACTAAAGGAACATTGTTAAGTATTTCATCTTGTATATACCTATATATGCAATGACATTTATAGAAGAAAAGGTCCAGTTTTGGGAAAAACTACCCCCTCCCCCCCAACAAAAAAACTCTGGGTACGGGCCTGATAGTATAGTTATAATAATAACAAAACGCCCAATGCAACAAAATATCGTACCAACGACCACATAATCTTCGTAAAAGGAAGAAAGGTGTGAACTATACCAACCTCTTTTTATTGCAGATATATTTTTATCAGAAACTTCTTTCCTATAAAAAAAACAGCTGAGAATCGAGCTAATTCCTTATGCAACACCTCAAAGAAAATACACGAGTATGGTCTTCGTTATCCAAGTATAATTTGACCTTATGAGACTCTAGAGATATTCAACAGATTTAATAGGTCACTCATACTCGTAGTGTTCGTTCCTACACTCTCGGTCTCGTTGCTCCATTTTGGGTCTAGCGATGTGTGAAAATGAATGTCTCCAATAAACCTGTTTGAGCATATCCCCTATACCACTTTTTGAGTTTGTGGAATTCTCAGGCTTTCTCTGTGTTTCCCTTATTTCAGTTGTCCCTTCTAGGGGGGCAGGTCTGTTATCTCCTTAGGGGGAAAATGTGATAATATAATAAATAGGATAAACAGTAATAAATATAATAATGGTCTTGTCATATCTGACAGTCAAATATATCAAACTTACACTCGAAGTATGTCAAGCATTAATTTCATGGAAATTGTGTAATAAAAGCGCATGGGTAGGTTTTGATAGGAGTTCAGAATTAATAGGCTTCAAAGCTAATTTCATGTGAGGATTTACCGTTATAATTATGTTTTATTATTAGTATTAATGATGATTTTAGAATTGCCTCCGTATCAATGCACTTATAGTAGTATATAATACAATATATACTTCATACGGTTTGATCAGACATGAAAATTTCAGACTTCCTCTTCACAAAATCATTCTTTTAAAACCATACAACAGCAGTGAGTTTCAGGATACACAGGTAGTAAACAAACGTGAGTGCATGTGTGTGTGTTTGTGCGTATATGGAAAGTACTATTATTTCAGGGGACAGCCCCCTATATCATTATGACACTCTTAGTCTTCCTAAAGTTCCTTGTGTAGTTATACCATAGTGAAGAACAATAGATGGGCGTGCAGAAAGTTTTGAATAATTTAAATTTAGTTTCCTCATCACAGAAATAAAATGTTCATATAAGCATATTCCCTCTTACACACAACTACCACGATGTTGTTCATTATCTTCATTACTCTTATTGTTACTTGTAATTATGTGGTCCAGATACGAGAATGAATTTACAAATTGTAAGTAATTTTGCAATGAAATCCTTGGGTATTCTTGTACTTTGTCGTTACAAGAAGGAATCAACATGCACACTGTTTCTACGGCAAAATCTCCACAGATTTTCAGTTTTCGAATGGCCTTTGCAGTGAGAACGAGAATTACTAGATCATCCTCTTAGCTAAAACTTTTGAAAGCATTAAAATGCATTATTTATAAAAAAAGAAATACCAGAGTTCACTGGATTTTCACTGCACCATCACCTTCACTAGCACTTCACAGAACCCTGAAGTGATGACCAAAACACAATGCACCTCCAGCATTTAAAAAAAAAAAAAAAAAAAAAAAAAAAAAAAAAGGATGGCAAAACAGAGAAGTGCCGGACTTCCTCCTCCCCCTCCTACAAGCGCTCCTAAACCAGAAGGACAAAATATAATGACAAAGACTGTATGTGATGGTGGAAATGTCCAGACATGGTGGTGACAACATGGTGACAAGATGAACCAGATTCTACTTCAGTAATAATTGGATATGGTACCAGGAATGTTCAGTAGAGATTACAAATGCCTAGATGTTGCGAGGTTCACATAGGGCAGAAAGGTGAAGATGACCGAGTGTGATGACGGAAGGTTCAGTTATAATGAAAAAGACCAAAAGTCATGACAGGAGCTTCACGAGATGTTAAGAAGGTCCAAATGTATTAACTCGAAGGTCAAGATGTGGTGAAATGAAGGTCAATATATGGCAACAAGAGGGTTCAAATTGATGATCTGGAGTTCAGTACAGTGACAGAAGGTTCCTGAAGAAGTTTAAGGAAGGTCCAAATGTGAGGATTTATTTCCAAACATGATGGCAGAAAACTTCATGTACAATAATGGAAAGGTACAAATATGGTGACAGAAAGGTCCAGATGTACTGTAATAACACGAACGTCCAGCTAAAGCAACAGGAAGGTTTAAATGTTTTACAATTTGCGTGAGAACTGCCCTTGCAAATGTGGTGAGATGAGCATATCAGCTCTTTTAAAAATGCCTTAAGAGTGTATAGCCTTCATTCTTTGTCTTAATCTACGAAATGCACTCTTGACTTCTCACCGAGATTTCCTCCTTATTTACTTCTGACAAGTAAATTCATTTACACACCCTGAAAAAGTCTGGGGAATTCATGGACTGCATAGTCTCAAGTGCCTCCTACTAATTAACATCTACAAGGAAGGTGTTTATATACATACTCTTAAAAAATGACAAATAGAAGATTATCCTATTGTTAAGAACGAAGGTTTGTTTCATGTATGAACAAAAGACTGGAAAACCTATGGACTGCAGTCTGCAATAATTGCTGCCTTTCCATTGACATACTAGTTTTCCACACTCTGGAAGTCACTATTTGTAGTAACTATAGACTGCAGTCCCTGCTCAGTTCGTACTCACTGATACTGAAAGGAATTGTCTTTTGACACCCTGAAAGAGAATGCCTGAGAAGTCTATTGATTAATATAGCCACAAAATTTCAGTACATTACAGTTATGCCTTTTTTACATACCTCTGTTGACCAGTTGGGCCCTCTTGATTTGAAACTGCCTTGACGAAGTTACGCATTTTCAGCTGAAAATGCGAAGCGGGCAAGAGGAACTTTCGAACTGGGAGAAATATCTCACAGTTCGAATCTAAAAGTCTCAATTTTCCTCTTACTTTAATTTTTGTTTCCACTCTTCTACTATCTTTAACTCAGTTGCTCAACCTAGCTGTCCCGCCCTCTTCACTAAAACCTTCTTACAGATTGGGCAGGGGCTGGGCTTATGCGCATTGGCTCTTTCTTGATCCAAATGGCGGAGACTATAGAGGTTTGGTCCGCCTCTCGAGTATGTTTGGACCCTGAGGATGTCGATATGATTTCATACCAATATCTATTGGGGCGGAACTACCTATGGGGGACTTGCCTACGGAATCCGGGAATCTACGGTAGGACTCTCGGCATTCTGTCCGGTTTGCCCTCTATTGTAACATGAATGGGGATGATTGCATACTAGTTATGCCCTCAATCCTATCAAGCGGATTTTGCTTACACTTGAGCCACTCATGATATGATAGAGCTATCCCTTCGGGGTAGGGTAGGGAGTGGACATACGGGAGTCGGTCTCTGCCGAGTGTCTTTGGTGGAGAGGGGAGGGGTGGGCGGGGGACCTGCATTTTCTACCTGATTTGCAGTAGGTTTTTCAAATTTCTGTTGAAGGATTAATGATTAACGACCCTATAACAAACTCCCCCGGACAATGCGACCTCCTGACACTACCCTCCTCTTCGACCTCTGGCACGAACAAGGACAATCCTAAAGAAAATTCAATTGCGCGGAAGACAACCCATGACAAGACATTGAATGTGGCTATGGAAAGCTCTAGCAGTGGTGAGAGAATCCTTTATGTTGATTCTCTCTCCTCAGATTTAAATTGTTTTACATTTATGGAAATGTTTGGAAGGTTTGGTGAAATTAAAGTCGTAAAATATTGTGAAACTGAAGATTTTGCATTTTGGAGACTTTGGATTGAGTTTGCTACTCATAAGAATGCCATGAATGCTTTCAAGGGCTCATCTAAGGAAAACTTAAAATGTATATTAATTCATAAAATACCCCAGAATATTGAAGTTGATTCCTTTTATCCAGCTAGGGTCAGTCAGGAAACTACAGATGGGAATCGTAAGGTGAGGACACCTCTACTTGCCAGGTGGCTGATTGTTTCAACAAAATCAGACTTTTGCAATCTTTTTCACTTCAGGAAACATTTGAGAACATTGGTAGGAACAATGGCCAACTCTGATATTACTAGATTTGGAAAGAATAGTTTTTTGGTTCATGCAAAGTCTTATGGTCTCTAAGCTGAAAAAACTGACATGATAAAAGAGGTCAAACCACACTATAGTTTTAGTTATGCCAAGGGAGTGGTATTCAGTCAAGACCTATATGAACTGCCTGACGAGGAATTGATGGAAATGTGTGATAATAAAGTGTGGAAGATTTTCAAGGTTCCAAGGTCAAAAGGGATTATTTTCACTTTTAATAATGATCAAGTTCCTGATTATGTATATGTTGACAAGGAGAGATTTCGTGTTAGACCTTTTAAGCATAGACCACTCCAATGCTTCATATGTTTTGGATATGGTCACTCGTCAAAGATGTGTACTAGAGACCAGTTATGTGCTGTCTGCTCCTTACAAAAGCATGAAGGTGAATGTTCTACCCCAGCATTATGTATAAATTGTAAGGGAAATTATAATGCAAGGCATAAGGAATGTGAGTCATTTAAAAATGAAGTAGTAGCCATAGAGAAAGCTCATGCTCAACATCTAAGTATTGGCCAGGAAAAAAGACTTTTGTTCCCAAGACCTCAATATAGTGATGTAGTAAAAAGTGGAAAATCGAATAAAAAAGATCAATCTAGAATGCCAACTTCAAAGCCAAAGCTTCAGCTATCCCCTTCTGAGCTCGAAGTACAATCAGCATCTCCGCCTTCATCCAAGAAGGCTCCTTTGTCCCCTCCCGATGGGCCTCCTCTGGGCATCTGGGAGGTCTCTCAGGCTTCTGATGTAGAAGCCTCACAGGCAGCTTTGCGGCCTGATCTGGGTATGTCCCAGAATGAAACCTTGTTCAGTGCACCTCATAAGGCTCAGGTGCACGCTGCAGAGACGGTGCCTCTTAGAAATAAGAGACCCCGTACTCCACCATCTCCACCTATATCCCCACACCATGGTAGGGTTCCCAAGAGAGGAAATAGCAGGTCTCTTGAGGATCTGCCAAGTTCTTCTACGAAACAAATACCAAGACCAAGTCTTTCCAGACCAGCCCATTCAAAGTAAAAGAAAAAAAAGTAAATAATGGCTCTGTGTCAGTGGAACATACGAGGTTTCCATTCAAACAGAGAACAGGTCCGGGTCCTTTTTAAGGAGCATAATTTAGCTGCCCTTTGTTTGCAAGAGACCAAACTTGGTAATGTTTCTCCTAACTGTGGACAGAACTTTATTTTTCACAGATCTCCACCACTTGTAGGTGAACGTGTTCATGGTGGCACATGTATTATTGCGGCCAAGTCATTACCACAAAAAGTTATCCAATTAGACTCGATACTGCAAGCTTGTACAACACAGATTTTCATCAACAAATGAGTCACTCTGTGCTCTCTTTATCTAGAACCTGGCATAGAAACTCGATTGGTGGACAGAGCTGGCAATCCAAGACAATTAGAGGTTGAAGATTTGCAATCACTTTTAGACCAACTACCTCAGCCTTTCATTCTGATGGGGGATTTCAATACAAAACACACTTTGTGGGGGGAAGGTAGGTGTGATCACCATGGGCTTATTGAAAGATTGTTAGATTGCAATGATGTAGTTTTAACGAACGATGGCTCTCCTACAAGGTTTGATGTAGCCCATAACTCCAGTACAGCAATTGATCTTACAATATGTTCGTCGTCATTACGATTAGACTATAAGCGGTCAATGGATGAAAATCTCTATGGGAGCGACCACTATCCCATCCATCTTAAGTATGTACAAAATACACCCTCCCCATCTTTACCCAAATGGAATATAAAGGAGGCAGATTGGCAGCTGTATGAAAAATCTACCAAAGTCAATCGTAAGGCCAATGAATTTCCTTGCCCCTCGGCTGCCTATGAATATCTTGCTAGTGTAATGATTGGAGGGGCAATGATGTCAATTCCTAAAACATCAGGGAAACCCCGTCGTCCACTGGTACCTTGGTGGAATAGTAAATGTGCCTTGAGTAGGAAAATTGCAAGAGCTAGTTACAAGCGATATCGACGAAGACGTCCTGCCTTGGTTAATAGAATTATGTACAAGAAAAACCTCGCCAAACAAAAGCAAGTTTTTAAAGAAGCAAGGAGGGAGTCCTTCGTTAGGTACATATCAGAATTAAAGTATAACTCATTACTTTCTCTGGTTTGGGATAGAATCCGTAAATTACTAGGATGTTCCCCTTCTTTACCTATTTTGAAAATCAACTTGGTAGTTATATCGGATGCAAGAGAGGTGGGAGAGACCTTTGCTTGGCACTTTTCAAGCATTTCAAGCCCCAGTCACTACTCCCCTGAATTTCACAATATTAGAAACACAACTATAGTTAATCCGCCTGTTTGTTCTAACTCTGAGGCATATAACCTTCCATTTAGTATTGTCGAATTCGAACATGCCTTATCTTTGTCTTCTCCAACATCACCTGGAGAAGATGATATTATTTATGCAATGATTCCTCACTTACCTCTGGAGTCAAAAAAATTCTTTGTCGATGTTTTAAACGAATTCTGGTGCTCAGGGACTTCATACAAGTTGTGGAAAAACTCTGTTATAATTCCTTTTTTGAAACCCGGAAAGGACCCTAGTCATCCCAAAAGTTATAGGCCTATTGCTCTTACCAGCTGTGTCTTCAAGATTTACGAACGAATGGTGAATTTTCGTCTGATATGGTTATTAGAAACAAAGAACCTGTTGTCGAAGAGGCAATTTGGCTTTCGCAAGAATAGAAGTACTTTGGATCCCTCATTATGTCTCACACGTGAGATTCAGAATGCTTTTGCAGTCCAAAATCAAACAATTGCCGTGTTCTTTGATCTGGAAAAAGCATTTGATACTACCTGGAGGGCTGGTATTTTAATGCAGCTGGTTGAATGGCATATTGGTGGCAATATGTTTAATTTTGCCAAAGACTTCCTGTCTGACCGGTACCTTAAAGTTAGAATTGGCTCTACCTTCTCATTAGAGTAGTATCTTCAGGAAGAAGGCATTCCACAAGGGAGTGTGCTTAGTCCAACCTTTTTTAATATTGTCATTAATGGTTTACTTGAACATCTCCCTGTTGGAGTAACTGGTCAAGCATTCGCAGATGATATTGTTGTTATGTGTAGTAGAGCTACTGCAGTTGAAGCTTGTACTAAAATTCAGATTGCAATTAATGCTGCTACTACCTGGACTAATAGTAAAGATTTCAAATTTTCTGCTGAAAAAACTAAAGCTATATGTTTTTGTAGAACACGAAGAAGGGAAGAGATTCCAACCTTACTTTTAGAAGGTTCTATTTTGTTGTATGAAGATAGTCAAATATTTAGGAATTATTTTTGACAAAAAATTGACTTATACTGAACATATAAATGAGACTGCTGGAAATGTTAAACAACGGTGCAATATTCTTAAAGTTGTTAGTAACCTGAATTTTGGAGCTGACCGTACTACTTTATTAAGAATTTATCAGGCCCTATGCTTGAGTAAGATTGATTATGGATCTCAGGTTTATGGCTCGGCATGTAAGACCTTGTTAGGCAAGCTGGATTTAGTACACAATATGGCATTGCATATTTGTACAGGTGCTTTTAAAACGTCTCCTGTTGAGAGCCTTTATGTAGACTCTGGTTTTCCTCCTCTTTTCATTCGGAGGGAGGAACAGGGTCTCCGATATTTGTCACGAGCACTAACCTCTCAATCTAATCCAAATTTTAAGTACAGTAAGTCCTCGGGTTACGCCGGTCTCGACTTACGATGTTTCGTGGTTACGAACGCGCCCCCATAAAAATATAAAAAATAATATTATGCGTCGTTCCGTCTTACGCGGTTTAGCGTCGTAAGCGACGTAAACAAACGCGAACTAGTTCCGGGCACACGGCGGAAGAATACGCTTTGTGGGGGAGAGGACGGCGTCGCTTCGCTACGCTCATTCCTCGCCCATACGCCATTTTGGTTGTTTACGCTGCCTCTCTCTCCCTCGTGTTGTATCGTTTTTGTAACTTTTGCTCTTTGTTATGGCTCCCAAGCGCAAGGCGGACTCTTCTGATGGTAGTGCATCGAAGAAAAGAAAGGCCATCACCATGGAAATTAAAGTGGACATTATAAAGCGATCTGAGAAGAGAGAAACGCCAACAAACATTGGCCGCTCACTTGACCTTAGCCGTTCGACCGTTGCTACCATTATCAAAGATAAAGAGCGCATCGTTGAACATGTGAAAGGATCTGCTCCTATGAAAGCGACAGTGATAACCAAGCAGCGTAGTGGTCTAATAATTGAAATGGAAAGGTTATTGGTGCTTTGGTTGGAAGACCAAAATCAACGGCGTATCCCAGTCAGCCTTATGGTGATTCAGGAGAAGGCGAAAAGATTGTTGAAGCGTTGAAAAAAGAAAAGGGGGAGGGAAGTGAAAGTGAAGAGTTTGTGGCTAGTAGGGGTTGGTTTATGCGATTTAAGGCTCGGGCCAATTACCATAACCTTAAAGTGCAAGGTGAAGCTGCTAGTGGGGATGAGAAAGCAGCGAGTGAATTTCCTAAAGCGTTGTCTGAGATAATTAAGGAGGGGGGTTATTCTGCTCAGCAAGTGTTTAACGTGGATGAGACCGGTTTGTTTTGGAAGCGTATGCCTAACCGCACTTACATCGCCAAGGAGGAGAAGTCAGCACCCGGTCATAAAGCCAGCAAGGAGAGGCTAACTTTACTTCTTGGGGGTAATGCTGCTGGCGACTTCAAAACTGAAGCCCTTGTTGGTGTATCAGGCTGAAAATCCAAGGGCACTCAAGGGCATTTGGAAGGGTCAACTACTAGTAATTTGGAAGTCCAACAAGAAGGCATGGGTGACACTTGCAGTGTTTGAGGACTGGTTCGTAAACCATTTTGTTCCAAGTGTGGAGCGTTATTGCGCCTCCAAGGGTATCCCCTTTAAGGTGTTGCTAGTGCTGGACAATGCCCCTGGACACCCTGCCCAGCTGGGAGACTTCAACCCTAATGTCAAGGTGGTTTACCTTCCACCTAATACCACGGCCTTTTACAGCCTATGGACCAAGGAGTGATTGCTTCGTTCAAGGCCTACTACCTACGAAGAACAATTGCTATGGCTTTACAGGCAACTGAAACCAAGAAGGACTTGACTCTGAAGGACTTTTGGAAATCCTACAAACATCCTTGATGCTGTAAAGAACATTGCTGATTCCTGGGAGGAGGTTAAGCAACAAACATGAATGGTGTCTGGAAGAAAATTTGTCCTCAATTGTGAGTGATTTCCATGGGTTTGAGGACACAATTCAGCAAGTTGTCAGAATGTTGTTGCCCTGAGTAAGGAAATCAATTGGAGATGGAGGTTGATGATGTTACAGAGCTGCTGGAGTCTCATGGCGAGGAGTTATCTGCTGAGGACCTGATACAACTGGAGAAGCAGATGATAGAGGAAGAAGAAGAAGCACCCACCCCAGAGCCTAAGGCTTTCACAAGGCAGGACTTGGCAAGAGGTTTTGCAGAGTTGCAGCAAGCGTTGGCAACTTTTGAGGCTCAGGATCCCAACTTGGACAGGTTCACTAGGGGTTTCCAGAGGCATCATGGATTTAATGCAGTGTTACAAGGAGATCTTGGATGAAAAGAGGTTGCTCTCTGTTCAGACTAACTTGGAGCAGTATTTTAAGAAGGTAGAGAGGCCTGCAAGAGATCCTGTACCCTCTACCTCAGCTGCCTCTGCTAATCCAGACTCGCCTGCCCCACAATCTCCAGCGCCTTCTGAATGTTCTGCTAACCTAGACTCGCCTGCCCCACAATCTCCAGCACCTTCTGAATGTTCTGCTAACCCAGACTCACCTGCCCCAGCATCTCCAGCACCTTCTGTAGGTTCTGCCTCACCTCAAGACTCACCTGCCCCAGCATCTCCAGTATGTTCTGCCTCACCTCAAGACTCACCTGCCCCAGCATCTCCAGCATCTTCTGGAGGTTCTTTTTCTCTTCACTAACCTCCCCCAGTCTCTCCAGCACCGCAGCTTCCTCTCCAGTGTGCAAGCCAACCAAATTAATAAAGGTAAGGAATTGTTCTCTCGTTGTTACTGATACGTATTTACATTAATATGTGGTATTTTTTTAATGTTTCCGACTACGCTGAAAATCGTGTTAACGACGCATCTTAAGAACGGATCAACGTCGTAAACTCGAGGACCCCCTGTATATAAAACATCCTGTTGACAGAGCACCAACAAGACCTACATTGCCTAAGCCCCTTGAAGTCACCATAGATTAAACATTAGTGCGAGAGAGGTAGGCCTTATTCCTTCACTAGTTGTGGAAACTACATTTTCTAAATTCCCTCCTTGGTGTAGGCCTCCTTTACATATTTGCCAAGTTAGAGACAACAAAAAGATCAGCTCAAGTGTTCAGCTTAAAAGTAGCTTCTTGGCCCATGTTTCTGAGCATAGTAATTCGATTGTTGTATATGCAGATGGGTCAAAATCAGCAAATGGAGTTGGATGTTCTGTTATCATCTGTGAGAGAACAATTAAAAAAAGCCTCCCTATTAAGTTCTCAATTTTAATGCTGAGATTTATGCTATTTTTAGCATTTTGAAATTTATTTTTACTACAGGTAGCATTGGGGGCTCGTATATTATTTATTGTGATTCCCAGAGTTCCCTAGCTGCACTCCAGAAGTTGATGCCATCTAATCAACTTGTCCAAGAGGTGCAGGATTGGCTGGTCCTCCTGCATTCTCAAAAACACATCAGTGTGTAGTTTTGTTGGGTTCCCTCGCATGTGGGAATTCGTGTAACGAGCTGGCTGATACAGCCGCTAAGCAGGCAGCTTCCTCCCGGGCTTCCCACTGTGAGGGTTCTCTGTGAAGATTTTAAACTTTTTTATTAAATCATTTTGTAGGACTAAGTGGCAGAATCACTGGTTCAACTTAAAAAATAATTTAAAGCTGAAATCTATCAGACCTTCTGTTCATCCCTGGTCACCTTCTGTTGGGATGGATAGAAGATTTAGTATAGTTTTAACACTCCTGCGTATAGGGCATACGTTTTTAACACACAGGTATCTTTTAACTAGTAGAGCAGAGAGCCAGGTTCCTCAATGCTCCAATTGTAATGTTGGCATTACAGTGAGGCATATATTTGTTGACTGCCCTTTATTTTAATCATAGATGTCAGTTTGGTTTCACCAACAAACCTTTGTCAGATATTTTAGGAGAAGGTGCTCCCACAGAGGAGATTTTTAAATTTCTTAAGGAAATCCATTTGTTTCCATTTTATGATATTTAATTGAGTATTTTAATATGAATTTGATTTTAATAATTTGGATTAATTATATACGTGTACCTTTTATTAGTAAATATATCCAGTCGATAAATATGCACTGAATGGCCTTCAGCTCTGGCGCATGGCAAATGGCCACAAATTTTATAAATTCAATTTTGTAGACCAGTTGGGTAATCTATAAACTGCATTACTTGCCCCAAGGCCCCTTTCCTCACAAACATCAGCAAAGAAGACTTTAATAAACTCAAACTGAAATCTTAATTTGATCTCAGTTGCTTATGAATGGAGGTCCTTTTCACAGACAGTTAACAAACTTCTGAAAGTCTTTTTAATTAGTACTCATAATGATTACGATTTGATTATACAAGTGCCTACTTTACCCTGAGATCTATATTACCAGCACTGAATATCAATTTTGAAAATCTATAAGATCATCAATGCCAGAATGCCATCACCTCTTATGCTTTAATAATCGATTTTCTGTAATAAAAAGGTCTTAAAATATAAATTAAGCACCCATAGATTATGTAAATTTACTCTTTTTAATAAAGAAGTACATTGAGGATCTTGTAGATGTCTAAAGTGTCCATCAGGGAAAAGTGAGCATTTCACTTGTTTTTGAAATGGGATTTTTAAGGGTAGGTTACATTGCCTGCAGATGCTGTATAAGAGATATTCAAAACAAAATTAGCATTCATTGACTTTCAGGATTAGAGATTTTCTTGCAGATTATCTAATTCAGTCCTTCAAGAAGTAACCAGTTCATTGATTACCATTCATGTACCATGATTTGTGGCTGCCAGGGCATTTTCATTTATATATATATAACCCCATATCTTCAGTAGTAATTGTAAACAATGTTCATATTATACATACAGGGCTCTGATAAACTCAGGATGTGACCTTACAATCTTGGATTTGAATTCTTTTTCATATTCGTTTCCTTTTTAGTATGCATAATTGACATAATAACAGTATTCACTTAAATTCAGGCCTATGTATTCCATGGCTCCTGGACATAGTCACTTTATACAATTAAAGAGCTTAAGGTAATGGACAGGATAACATCAACTAGTATTACAAGTACCTCCAGGTTACCCTAGGAAGAGAAGTACAACCTGTATGCCTCCCTTACTTGGTGTCAACACTGTTTAGTGAAGGACTAAGTCATGAGCTAAGGGAACCCCACCCACACTAAAAAGAAAATAAAATTAATGTATATTTGTTGGTGTTCAGCAGGCTGAAGGGGATTCTTAATCCGCCCAAGCAAAAGATACAGTGGCCACACTCTTTAGCTGTACTGATTCGTCTTGCCCAAGAAAACATGCTGCAGATGGGTCAAAATCAGCAAATGGAGTTGGATGTTCTGTTATCATCTGTGAGAGAACAATTAAAAAAAGCCTCCCTATTAAGTTCTCAATTTTTAATGCTGAGATTTATGCTATTTTTAGCATTTTGAAATTTATTTTTACTACAGGTAGCATTGGGGGCTCGTATATTATTTATTGTGATTCCCAGAGTTCCCTAGCTGCACTCCAGAAGTTGATGCCATCTAATCAACTTGTCCAAGAGGTGCAGGATTGGCTGGTCCTCCTGCATTCTCAAAAACACATCAGTGTGTAGTTTTGTTGGGTTCCCTCGCATGTGGGAATTCGTGTAACGAGCTGGCTGATACAGCCGCTAAGCAGGCAGCTTCCTCCCGGGCTTCCCACTGTGAGGGTTCTCTGTGAAGATTTTAAACTTTTTATTAAATCATTTTGTAGGACTAAGTGGCAGAATCACTGGTTCAACTTAAAAAATAATTTAAAGCTGAAATCTATCAGACCTTCTGTTCATCCCTGGTCACCTTCTGTTGGGATGGATAGAAGATTTAGTATAGTTTTAACACTCCTGCGTATAGGGCATACGTTTTTAACACACAGGTATCTTTTAACTAGTAGAGCAGAGAGCCAGGTTCCTCAATGCTCCAATTGTAATGTTGGCATTACAGTGAGGCATATATTTGTTGACTGCCCTTTATTTTAATCATAGATGTCAGTTTGGTTTCACCAACAAACCTTTGTCAGATATTTTAGGAGAAGGTGCTCCCACAGAGGAGATTTTTAAATTTCTTAAGGAAATCCATTTGTTTGCATTTTATGATATTTAATTGAGTATTTTAATATGAATTTGATTTTAATAATTTGGATTAATTATATACGTGTACCTTTTATTAGTAAATATATCCAGTCGATAAATATGCACTGAATGGCCTTCAGCTCTGGCGCATGGCAAATGGCCACAAATTTTATAAATTCAATTTTGTAGACCAGTTGGGTAATCTATAAACTGCATTACTTGCCCCAAGGCCCCTTTCCTCACAAACATCAGCAAAGAAGACTTTAATAAACTCAAACTGAAATCTTAATTTGATCTCAGTTGCTTATGAATGGAGGTCCTTTTCACAGACAGTTAACAAACTTCTGAAAGTCTTTTTAATTAGTACTCATAATGATTACGATTTGATTATACAAGTGCCTACTTTACCCTGAGATCTATATTACCAGCACTGAATATCAATTTTGAAAATCTATAAGATCATCAATGCCAGAATGCCATCACCTCTTATGCTTTAATAATCGATTTTCTGTAATAAAAAGGTCTTAAAATATAAATTAAGCACCCATAGATTATGTAAATTTACTCTTTTTAATAAAGAAGTACATTGAGGATCTTGTAGATGTCTAAAGTGTCCATCAGGGAAAAGTGAGCATTTCACTTGTTTTTGAAATGGATTTAAAAGGGTAGGTTACATTGCCTGCAGATGCTGTATAAGAGATATTCAAAACAAAATTAGCATTCATTGACTTTCAGGATTAGAGATTTTCTTGCAGATTATCTAATTCAGTCCTTCAAGAAGTAACCAGTTCATTGATTACCATTCATGTACCATGATTTGTGGCTGCCAGGGCATTTTCATTTATATATATATAACCCCATATCTTCAGTAGTAATTGTAAACAATGTTCATATTATACATACAGGGCTCTGATAAACTCAGGATGTGACCTTACAATCTTGGATTTGAATTCTTTTTCATATTCGTTTCCTTTTTAGTATGCATAATTGACATAATAACAGTATTCACTTAAATTCAGGCCTATGTATTCCATGGCTCCTGGACATAGTCACTTTATACAATTAAAGAGCTTAAGGTAATGGACAGGATAACATCAACTAGCAACACAAGTACCTCCAGGTTACCCTAGGAAGAGAAGTACAACCTGTATGCCTCCCTTACTTGGTGTCAACACTGTTTAGTGAAGGACTAAGTCATGAGCTAAGGGAACCCCACCCACACTAAAAAGAAAATAAAATTAATGTATATTTGTTGGTGTTCAGCAGGCTGAAGGGGATTCTTAATCCGCCCAAGCAAAAGATACAGTGGCCACACTCTTTAGCTGTACTGATTCGTCTTGCCCAAGAAAACATGCTGCTGCCACAGATCTACTAAGGCATTCATGCCAAAGGACTGTGTAATTTTTATTTGTTTGGAAGAGGGACAATATCAATCATTTGATACTGATCATGAAGAGGAGTGCTCAGTTAAGCCATTCAATATTATTTGGACATGTTAAGATAGTGGGGAAAAAATCAGAAAAAATGTTGTAGATGATGTAGTCTATCGCTGGAAAGGTCCACAAAACAGTCATGTAACGAACAGATTAACACTTGGGTAGATGGCTATTTAGGCACAAAAATGACATTAGAGATGAATATCTTCATAATGAGTACTACATGCTAAAACATGAAAAAAGATCATGATGAGTAAGAGTATTACCATACTCAGTTTGAGCTTTTATGTCATGGATTTTGTTGTGTGGAAGTTGCTAGACATTCATGGCCTTTTGGCTTGTTCCACAAGAATGTAAGCTCATTTGTGAAAATCTAATAATGATTCCACTGTAAACTACTATTGCTACTATTACAAATGACTCGTCAATTTGACACAGGTAAAAGAAATACGTATTAATCTTACTACTTTATTTGTTCAATGAACAATCAGATACCCTAACATGAACAGCAGCAGAAATTTCAGATAATCCAACACTACCCTATTTATACAATACTTCAGTATTAAACTATGCTTAAATCTGTGAGTAAACACTGTCTTTGTAAACATCAAACTTTTAACATTATATTAAAGGGTAACTTACTGTTCTCATCATAATACAACTATGATCAAAGTAGCTATTTCCTAAATAAATAGAAAACAAATTTGTACGCACCTAGCTGGCATAATATACATAAATCTTTCAAGGTTACACAAGTGTGTGACACATTAAGTATACTAATACTGAAAAATACAATGATGTAAAATATACAACAAAATGGCAACTTACCTAAACTATTCAAGTCCATGCATTAAATGATGCTAAAGCATGGGAAGCAAATGTCATAGAAACTCTATTGTGGTGCCATTTTACAAAGCATATGACTAATAAATACAAGCATTTTCCATTCTTTTCTTATCATGGAACTAACATTGAAAGCAACAGCAAAAACAACAATGTACTTTTAAAAATTAATGAGTCATGACTCAAGACTGTACAGGCATTTTGAGTAATCTTCTCATGGTGCTAAAGTTGAGGTGAGATCAATAGCAACAACTGACCACTGATCTATAATTTACATATATCAATGTTCCTATCCTTTTTCTAGTAATAAAAGAAAACAGAAGACACGATAAATTTTAATTTAATTGATCATCTGAATTTTCAATGACGGGCACTAACAATTATGAGTTTCTCTTTACTAATGAAAAAAACACTGAAGCAAGTTTACTTGTAATTAGGTTAACCAGAATGCTAAACTTAAAACAGCCTAAAACTGGTGACCAGAGGTACTGATGCAAATTGTGGCACAAAACCCTGAAAACTTAAAATCAATTATTTCTGTCAGAACCATTATAAATACTGAAAAGTACTTTCAGTAAAGCAACGCTGATTCTCATTAGCATAACTAGAAGTAAAAAAAGTTAAAATTACATTGTGATGTTGAAATTAACTGTGACATCTAATGTTGAAGATTTATAAAAGGAAGGGTAAAATAGCTTTCCTTCTTGGATAATTTGCAAATTCTTTTTTGTAGTTGCGATGCTTACCCAGTGCCCATATAGCCATTTGGTAAAAGCCACACAAGGCAAAAAGACCGGCAGGTAAACAGCTTGTCATAACTGTAAAAGATATCCAAGAACCAACCTCATAAGTATAGTTTGGGCACGAGACAGCATTGAAAAGCAATGTAAGTGGATTGCTATCTGGATATGGGATCTTGCGTTCCTTGGACCCAGCCGGCCTTAAATTTCTTAGAAGTAAGTGGATACTGAAGTTGCCCAATTCACACAGCTGTAAAAAAAATTAAATATTTCCATTATATGACACCACCAACCTAAAATTCATTAGTTGGACTTAAAATCTAGTAAAAATTAAGACATCCAGATTATTGACATCTGAAGAGAATGTTAAGAAAAATTCCTATACCTTTTCCTTGTCTTGCTTTCTACTAACTGAGAAGAATTTTACACCTTCCTTTTCTTTGTCTCGTCTCTTTACCAACTGAAGTCTACTCAAAAGAATATGCCAGTGTCAAAGACTGTGAAACTTTTTCCTTACTAAATATTTCATTTAGTGGACCCCTCCTTTTTCGTGCTTCACTGTCTCATGCTTCACTTTGTCAAAAATATTTGTGGAGCATATTTTTCGATTTTACACAGGAATTTTCACCAATTCACAAATTTTTCTATGGACCATATCTCATTTAAGTAACTCATCAGCATGGCAGCCTAAAAATTAGAAATTCGCAGTAGCACTCCAATTGTTTTGTGTAGGTGACAAACCCCACCCACTTTTGGGGGAAGAAGAAGAAAGTAGCAGAGATTAATTCATTTTCTGCTGGCTCAACACAAACAATTTTCTCTGCAGCCTTTCTTCATCATATTTTTGAAGTATTTTCAACGAATTGGTGAAGCATTCGAATTTTGTTGTGGCCTGCATTGAATTGTTGCTTTGTTAGCTATTTAGTTAGCATTATTCTAGCTTTTTCTCATAACGTCAGAATCTAGTTCTTCTAGCATTCGCTTTTGCAGTGCGGGATGCAAGACTAGGTTAACTAAATTGTCATATAACTCTCATTCCAAGTGTGTTAAATGTAGAGGGCAAGAATGTAATAGAGAATACTTACAATGAATGTTAGGACTGGGATGATGAAAAATGTTAAGTGTTAAAAGTCTTCATTTAGAAAAGCTTGAGAGGGAGAAAAAGAGACTGACGGCCTCTAGAGCCGAAAATAGGGCTATGTAATCTCGAATCTGCCCCTTTGACTAGACCAGTAGAAGATAGTACTGTCCCTTCATCACCAGTTCTTGTTATTTCTCAAATCCCTAACCCCTCCTAGTACTTTACCACAAACTCCTATGCCTGGTTTCTTCGATCAAGCACCCACTTCTTTCTCTTTCGGCTTACGCTTCCTTGCTTAGATAACTTCTGGCCAGATTTCCTGATTTCCTTGCATCTGCTGCCCCACTTCTCCAGCTTCGACCTTCATTATGAGGAACCAGTCAGATGATAACGCTAGGCTTCCTAAGTCAGTGCTTTCCTCCTCCTTGAGGAAGGCTTGACTCAAGGAGGTGGATCTCTTCAGAGGGAACAGGGCAAAGCCACCTTTGCCTGGCCTCCCTCTAAACTGATATATCGGAGATACCTTGCCTACTATACCAGAGAAGCTCCCTCTTTGGGAGTTGCTGTCTCCTCGCAAGGGGACTTCTCTGGACTTACTGATTCATCGCGCCAGTCTGCTTTTGTGTCGGCGAAAATTATGTTTTCGTCTCGTGAAATAGACCACCTCATTAAAAGCAATTTTAAGGTATTTGAGGTGTTTAGTTTAGTTCACTGGACCACTGGAGCCCTCGCTAAGATAATAGAGGACTGCCCGACAAGGCCACCAGGGATGCTCCCTAAAGCTTGCCTCTCTTTTTTCCATGGGGGTCTAGAAGAAAAGGGAGTTGTGGTGGAAAGGAAGAGAAAGCTTGACTATGTAAGAAAATTCTTGACCTACTCCCTCAAATTGGTAGATTAAGAAAAACAATTTGTATTTGGAAAACTTATCAACACACCAAACAACTTTACTACAGGAAGGGAAAAGGAATGAGATGCATATTTGGATACTAACCTGACTTGTCAAAAAAAATACAAGAAGCTACTGTATAAGAATGAATTGGCTAAGCTTTTAAATTACCTCTGCAATCCTAGCAAAGTAACAGCTTAATCTTGTGCGATGAGCTGTTACCTTATGCACAAGCAGCCAAATATCTGCCATCCTATTTGTCAAATAGTGACACTAATAACACGTTCTCTAATTTCAACTGTTGACTGGAAGCCAGACCACTTAAAAAAATGACTTTATGATAAAATAAGATTTTACGCAGGGACGTGCAGAGGGGGGTTGCTAGGGGTGCCCAAGCACCTGCCCCTTTTGCTACTGTATTAAAAGTGCCCTTTTTAGAGGGATGTATTATAGTCCAGACTCCAAAGACAGAACCCAAAGGCACTCTATGTACACTGCCATGCACACAGCCTAAATCTAGTATTAGTCGAAAGTGCAAAGTCAAGTACTCAGTTTGTAACTTTTTTCAGTTTGGTGGAGAAACTGTATGCTTTTATTGCTAACTCTTCAAAACGGCATGCTGCTTTCATGGAGATCCAGAAAGCAATGTATCCAGAAGACCACCCACTTGAACTTAAGAAGCTATCAGACACAAGATGGGCTTGCAGAGAGTCAGCTCTTGGAACCATGAGGAAGGTCATCCCAGCTCTGAAGCTATTTTTAGAAGAGATAGTGCAAAAACATCCTCCTGATGCATCAGCAGGGGATGCCTCAATATTGCTGCAAAGTATTAACTTTGAACTTCTTGTTTGTCTTGAGATTGCCACCCCAGTTTTTCAAGAAACTGCCTATGCCTCTAATGCCCTACAACAGAAAGACTTTGATTTGGCTGCCTCCTACAGAATTGTGGATGAGTGCTACAAAGTTTGAGAGAATTAAGAAATGATGAGAAGTTTCAGGAGATTTTTACAAATGTTAAAGAGAGAGCTGAATCCATGGCCATCGACCTCCCCTCTGGGATTCCTGGACAAGGCAGAAGAAGAAAAATGCCTGAAAGATACAAGTATAGTTTTACATCTGCTACTGAGGACCAGCAATATCAATCCTTGGATGAGTACTACCGTGTGAGAGTATTTTATGTGTTTTTAGATACATATCACAAGAGCTACAAAGAAGATTTAAAGGTGGAGACAACACAACATGGGGTATCCTAAATGCCTTTCATTATATGACAGTCCCAGATAACTGGAAAGAACCTGTGAATGAAGAGGCATTGCAAAAATTATGCCAGTTTTATGAGTTAGAAGAAGTAGACAAGCTACAGTTGGAATTAAAGATCTTCTTTTCCTCATTTCCTTGCCTGCCACAGAACACTGCAGCTACAATGCTCAACCTGATGAAAGAAAACAATGTCCAGGAGATATTGCCACTTATGCTTGAACTCTTAACAATTTATGCCACTCTACCCGTCATAACTGCAACAGTGGAAAGGACCTTCTGCAAACTCAAGCTGGTGAAGACAAAGCTACGCAGCCTGTCCAGTGAGGATAGGTTATCTGATCTTTTGTTGCTAGCAGTTGAAAAGGATATCACAATCAACAACAGTGAAGTTATCAGCATATTCAAAGAAATGGCACACAGAAGGGTTCTCTCATAAATATAAAATGATAAGGTCTGGTTATTAGCCAAGTGTATTGATCATACTGATTGATTTTCTTGCAGTCATTTATGTAAAAGTAATATATATAATTTTTCTTTTGTTAAACTTCCTAGTTCTATTGGTAGTCAGTATTGTAGATTTTATGTTCATATAAAACATTAGCCCACTGGTACCTATGATATCAGTCGTGTTTATCTCTTTCTTGAATTATTAAAGGCTAGTTTAAATATATTTGAAAGAACATTGAGCCAGTATATGTTTAGCCTCATTCATTTCTATATTTTTGCCCTTTTTTTCACTGGAGCACCTGCCCTGAAAAAGTTCTCTTAACGTCCCAGTTTTTATGTATACTTACCAAGTAGTTACATAGCTATAGTTTCTAAAACCGTCGGCAGCTAGAATTTTTTTAATTTGCGGAAGCGCTAGTTTGTTTTGGTCAGGTGATACCCCCCGCCCACTATCAGGGAAGTGAGGAACCAACACCGTCCGAAAATCAGTTGTTTATGCCCTATTATCCATGTGAGGGGAGGAGGGCGGGCTTTGATCATGTAACTACGTACTTGGTAAGTATACATAAAATCTTATTTTATCTTTTATATAAAAAAGTCATTTTTATGTATGTAACTTACCAAGTAGTTACAAAGCTGAATCCCACATTGTAGGAGGTGGGATCCATGGATATGCTCATAACTTTTCAAAATTTAATAAATACAAAATATATATTTAGAGCTAGCATCCATGCAGATGCTTGTTGGTTCATTAGCTGTTAAGAGAGCTGAACAGTTGATTACTGCCTCTGGAAGTCGCTCGTCTTACCTCATAGGGACGTTGCGGTATAGCCATGGCTCGTCCTCTAAACAGTGGGACCCATGCAGCTAAGGAATGTCCGTGGCTAGCATGGTCAACCAAAGGATACCCCTGCCCAGGGTGCAGTACCAAATAACCATATGTTACCAGAGTAAAAAACATATCACCACAACCATTACCATAAAATTCATACCCAACTTGACACTTGACTGAAGGGTACTCCTAGTACATCCATTGTACCTCCAGGCTCCCCTAAAAAACTCAACAACCTCGTTCAAGGCAAAGAGATAGGCTAGGAAGGTATGACTTCCTACACACCCTTACCCAATGCTGTGCCCGCCGCTAAATACAGACCTAGGGTACTGCAATTTTCATATACTGTTTCAATATCACGCAAATAATGCGAGGCGAACACTGATTTACATTTCCAATATGTTGTTTGAATAATTGAGTCCAAAGATAGATTGTGTTTAAATGAGAGGGAGGTTGCCACTGCTCTTACCTCGTGAGCTTTCACTTTAAGTTTATTAAGGTCGGTTTCTTTCACTTGTGAATGAGCAACTACAATCACGCTACGTAAGAAGAACGCCAGGGCATTTTTAGACATCGGGCGCGCCGGATTCCTTACCGAACACCATAAACGATCGGACAGGCCCCAAACTTTCTCTGTCCTTTGTAAATAACATTTCAGAGCTCTGACTGGGCAGAGCAACCTCTCTTCCGGTCCTACCAAGTCCATGAGGTTTTTGATACTGAACGAACGAGGCCACGGTTTGGACGGGATCTCGCTTTTTGCCAAAAACCCCAAGGTTAATGCGCAGACCGCATTACCCTGTGCAAAGCCTATTCTCTTGTCCATGGCATTTATTTCACTCACTCTTTTAGCTGTAGACAGAGCTACTAGGAATAAGGTCTTTCTCGTCAAATCTCTCAATGATGCTCTTTGCAACAGCTCACATGGAGTTTTCGACAACCACTTAAGTACTACATCTAGGTTCCAAGATATCTTTGAACCTTTGGGTTTTTCTATATCGAAGGACTTAATGAGATCTGCAAGATCTCTATTCGATGACACTTTCAATCCTCTGTGCTTGAAAACAGATCCCAACATCGCCTTATAGCCTTTGATAGTCGCAATAGACAGATTTCTATCTGTTCTCAAATATAAAAGAAAATCTGCTATTTCAGTTATAGTTCTTTTAGAAGATGAAACATTATGCTCATTGCACCAGGCTCTAAACACAGCCCACTCTGCCTGATAGACTTTACTTGAAGATTCCCTTCTGCACTGCGCAATAGCTCTCGCCGCTTGTCCTGAAAACCCCTTCGCTCATATGAGTTGTCGGACAGTCTGTAAGCGGTTAGAGACAGAGTGGATAGTCCTTGATGGAACCTCCTGAAGTGGGGTTGTCTGAGTAGATCTGTTATCTGAGGAAGTAACCTTGGCCAATCCACTAGAAGATCTGGAAACCATTCCTGCACTGGCCAGAATGGAGCAATGAGAGTCATCGATACGTTGTGATGCGTTCCGAATTTGTTGATGACTTCTCTCACCATCTTGAATATAGGAAAAGCGTACAAGTCTTTGTTCAACCAGTCCAAAAGCATCGCATCTGTCGACCATGCTCTCGGATCTGGGGCTGGTGAACAGTAAAGGGGGAGACAATGGTTTCTTGCTGTGGTAAACAGATCTATCATAGGTTTCCCCCAGAGTTTCCACAATTCGAGTTATACCACTGGGTTCATCATCCATTCCGTGTGAAGTACTTGCCTCCTGCGACTCAGTTCGTCCATGAGAACATTGAGTTTCCCCTGAACGAACCTCGGAATTAATGTGGTTTGATTCCAATTCGCCCATACCAGCAGGCTCCTTGCCGTCTCGCAAAGAGAAAAATGATATTGTCATGTTACAATAAAGTTTTATACATACTTACCCGACAGATATATACTTAGCTATAGACTCCGTCGTCTCCGACAGAATTTCAAATTTCGCGGCACACGCTACCGGTAGGTCAGGTGATCTACCGCCCTGCCCTGGGTGGCAGGACTAGGAACCATTCCTGTTTTCTAATCAGAATTCTTCTCTTCCACCTGTCTCCTGCGGGGAGGCTGGGGGGTGGCATTAATCGTATATATCTGCAGGTAAGTATGTATAAAAATGACAATTTGTCGAAAATTGCATTTTTCCTAACTATACAAACCTGAGGTCCTTTAACAATAGGAAGTAGCTAAGCGGCAGCTGGAACGGTCGTAAGCTTCGAACAAGGGGAGAACGGTAGTTAACTGCTTGTCCGATCGTCGCGCGCCGCGCGACTGGGAGGTAAACAAATCACTTTTGCTTTTGGCCCATGCAAAATACGCAGAGTAGAGGGGGTGGCATGAGGAGGGACTGTATGTAAAGGACCTCAGTTTGTATAGTTAGGAAAAATGCAATTTTCGACAAATTGTCATTTGTTCCGATACGTAATACAAACCCTCGGTCCTTTAACAATAGGAAGACTGATTCTTGGTGGGAGGAATCTGAGTCTTTTGATGAACAGACTGGTGTTCGTCCATCCCTGGAATACCTCCCTGGTCGTAAGAGCGAGGGAGGGATCCAAGCCTCTGTCCGATTGATCGGGGTGTGCACCGCAGGATCAATGGTCAGACCTCTGGGCCGAGTACTAAGAGAGAGGCAAGCGTATCTCTTCGTACCAGCATTGTAAGAACTTTTTTCCTTTACATGAGCCAATGTAAAGTAATGGGTTTGTCTCATGTTGGCATCCACTTCTCCCCTTGTTGGAGAAGTGGTGGATATTTACTCCTATCTCTAGTTAAAGAGATAGGATGGAGCTCTGTTGAATAGCTTACTGCATCTGACTTCCTTTCCAGCAAGGTAACGACCGTATCCCTCTGCCCACAGGTAGAGGTAGAAAAAGATGGTGAAGAGAAGCCAGTCACTCTCTCATTCACACATGCATTCTCCAGTCATACCAGGAATCGATGCTGTTCTGCTGCTCGGGTGCTGGGTAAGCTTACACAACGTGTTGAGCAGCCACCACAGGTCCCAAGGAAAAAGTATCCAAGGACTTGTGGGCAATATCCCGAAGGTAGAAGGACTGAAGGTGGTCTTGTTGGCCCAGACACCTGCCTTCAGGACCTGCGCCACGGAGAAGTTCTTACGGAACGCTAAGGAGGGTCCGATACCTCTGACTTCGTGGGCTCTCGGTCGGAGCGTACGGATGTCGTCGCTACCATCAGCTTCGTACGCTCTCCTGATCACCTCACGTAGCCAGAAAGAAAAGCGTGTTCTTGGAGACTTCTTTCTTGGTAACCCCAGTGCTAACGAAGAGGCGTCGGACACTCAGAGGCCTGAGATGTCGAGTTCTCTTCAGATAGCGCCGTAGCGCCCTCACAGGACAAAGCAGCATCTCATCCGCATCATTATCGGTGAAGTCCAGGAGGGAGGGGATCGTGAAAGACTCGAACCTGTCGTCAGGGATCGACGGATTCTGAGTCTTAGCTACGAAGTTCGGGACGAAATCGAGCGTCACAGATCCCCAGCCTCTGGTATGTTTAACATCATAAGAAAGGCCATGTAGTTCCCCTACTCTCTTCGCCGATGCCAGGGCCAGCAAGAAGAGGGTCTTGAGGGTCAGATCCCTGTCTGACGACTCTCGGAGTGGCTCGAAGGGTCTTCGAGTCAAACTCCTAAGTACGAGAGTCACATCCCACGACAGGGGGCCTGAGTTCCCTGGGTGGGCAAGACCTTTCGAAGCTCCTCATTAGCAAGGATATCTCGAACGAATTCGAGATTGTCCCAGGTTTCCCCTCAGTTTTAGGACGAGCGCCAGTGCTGCTCTATATCCTTTAACTGTGGTACTGAGAGAGCTTCTCTCGGCGAAGAAACACGAGGAAATCCGCTACCTGCTGAAGAGTGGCTCTGAGAGGAGACAGACCCCGTCTACGACACCACCACAGAGACGGCCCACTTCCCCTGGTACACAGCTGCAGATACTGTCTGACGTGTCCAGCCATCTCTGTTGCTGCGCTCCGAGAAAAGCCTCTCGTTCGCAAGAGATGGTGGATAACAGCCAGCCGTGAAGTTGAAGGGACTGGACTGCGTGGTGGTACCGTTCTACGTGTGGCTGGGCTAGAAGGTTGTGCCAGGTGGGTAGTTCTCTCGGTGCGTCCGCAAGAAGAGCCAGCAGGTCCGGATACCAAACGGCTTGAGGTCGTTTGGGAGCCACCAGGATCATTCTGAGATTGGGAGTGACCAGCGCTCGACTGATCACTTTCCGAATCAGACAGAAGGGAGGAAAGGCGTAAGCGAAGAGGTTGTCCCAGGGGTGTTGGAGAGCGTCCTCTGCGCTGCCCATGGGTCCGGCACAGCTGAGAAGAAACCTGAAGTTTCCTGTTGTGCCGGGTGGCGAACAGGTCTACGACCGGTCGCCCCCACAGGTTGAAGAGCCTTTCCGCCACATCTTGGTGTAGGGACCATTCGGTCCTTATCACCTGATCCCGACGGCTGAGCTTGTCTGCTTACTACATTCTTCTTGCCTGGAATGTAGCGTGCTGACAGCTCTATCGAGTGAGCCGTGGCCCACTCGTGCACCTGCACTGTCAAGTGATGGAGCGGGAAGAGACACTAGCCCCCCCTGCTTGTTGACATATGCCACTACTGTGGTGTTGTCGCACATCAACACCACTGAGTGTCCCACCAAGCGGTCCCGAAACTCTTGGAGAGCGTTGAAACGCCGCCTTGAGTTCCAGGACATTGATGTGAAGGTGCTTTTCGTGATGGTCCCACACACCTGCAGTCAGCAACTCCTCCAGGTGTGCGCCCCATCCCTCGGTCGATTGTCGTCGTGAGAACAGAAGCATCTCCGGGGGGGAGTGCGTATAAGGCACTCCTCTTAAGAGGTTCTTGTCGTCGAGCCACCAGGCTAGGTCCTGCCTCACCTTGTCCGTGATAGCCACGGGAAAGTAAGGAGGATCCCTGGCCTGAGACCAACTCTCCCTTAGCCTCCACTGGAAGAGACCGCAGGTGAAGACGCCCGTGAGGGACTAACTTCTCGAGTGAACGACAGATGGGCCGATCACGACTTGCCATTGCTGTGCTGCCTGTTCCTGCCGCGACAGGACCGGCCGGCTGCCTTCCTGAATTTGCTGATACGCAAGTCTGCTGGAAAGACTTGCCCTGCTACCGTATACTATCAGCATACCCAGGTACTTCATCTTCTGCTTGGGTTCGAGATCGGACTTCTCGTAGTTTATCACGATCCCCAGATCGCGACAAAACTTGAGGAGTCGATCTCTGTCCTGTAGCAACTGCGAGCGGGAGCTCGCCAGGACCAGCCAGCCAATCGTCGAGATACCTCAGAAGACGTATCTCGTTCGAATGGGCCCCAAGACCGACACCAGAGTGAACACTCGCGTGAACACCTGTGGGGCGGTTTGAGAGAAACCGAAACAAATTGCCGCCCTGAATTGGTACACCGTCCCGTCGAAGATGAAGCGGAGGTACTTTCTGGAGGACTGATGGATGGGTATTTGAAAATACGCGTCCTTCAGGTCCACCGAAAGCATGAAATCGTTCCCCCTGATCGAGTCGAGCACTGAGCGTGCCGACTCCATCGTGAACCGCGTCGTGCGAACGAAGCGGTTCAGGGGAGAGAGGTCTATCACCGGGCGCCAGCCCCCCGATGCCTTCTCCACTAGAAGAGCGGCTGTAAAAGCCCAAAAGTGACTGGTCCTCCACGATTTCTTACAGCTCGTTTCGCCAGCATGTCTTGATCTCCTGTCGAAGAGCGTTGTCCTTTGTTGATCCCCGGACTAGGTCTGTAGATGGACTGGTTTGGAGATGAGGGGGGGGGGCCGAGACTCGAAGGGTATTATATATCCCTCCCGAAGGACATCTACTATCCAGTTCTCGGCGCCGTAGCGCTGCCAAGTCGCCCAATGGCTCGCCAGGCACCCCCCCACCTTCCGGCAGCAGGTGAGGGGGAACGCCGTCCCTAGCGTTTCCCTCCTCGTTTCGACTTCTTTCCAGCACCTCCTCTGGGGAAAGGAGGGCTGGGAGGAGGGCTGATTTCGGCCTCCTCTAGCAGAAGTTGAAACAGCTGGAGTCTTCGCACGGGGTTTGGACGGTGCAACCGTCTTCGCCGCCGTGGAAGCGCTAGCCAAGCTCTTTGGTTTGGCCGCAGTTACTCGAGGTTGCCCAGAAACCTTCGAGACTGCCTGGTGGACTAAGCGGTCACTCTCGTCAGTGCTCCGCCGTTCCACCGCAGCGTCCACCATCTCTCCAGAAAGAGAGCTGTGGAACTCCTAAGAGGTCCATTTTCGTAGCCCGAGTGCCCGCTTCACACGCCCCCCGCCCCCTTGGTCACTCGGGTAAGGACTGCGTCCCTACGTCGAAGAACCAAGTTGGCCCACAGGTTAGCAGTCTGATGGGCGAGGTAAGAGATTGCTCTTCCTCCAGACTGGCACAGTCTCCTGAAAGAAGCGTCGTCTTCGAGAGCAGAACTCCCAGAGCCGGCCGCTACTTTGGATAGTATTGTGAGGGACCACAAATCCAACCAGGAAACTGCCTGGAATGCTGCCATAGCGGTAGATTCCAGGGCAAGTGCCTCCTGCTGCGAGAACCATAAGTTCTCCGACAGGAGCTGCTGCAGGGACACACCTGGAGTCAGCCTCGCTAACTCCGGGTTAACCTGTTTCGGCAATATCGGGTCTTCAGATGGCACGTAAAAGCGCCTCTGCCGCTGTAGAGGAGGAGGAAGCAGCTTAGAGGACCGTCCGGATTTTAGCGAGTCCTCCCGTCCGGAGACGAGATTCCTCCACCTGATCCAGGACCGAGTCCGCAAGCTCCGATCGTGGCAACCCCATCATCATTTTGGTTCCCTCTTGGGACCCCAAAATGACTCGAGCCGGGACGTGGGCTCTGCTGGTGGTAGCGGCGATCCTTCCGCGAGGTCATTATGTAGACGCATCAACTTAATGACTTCTGCGAAGTTCCTCTGTATCTCAGGCAGTCATACAGCGTCTTGTGGAGTAGGACCGTCCAGTCCCTCCTCCAACAAGAGCATATCCCTCGATACTCCTCCTTCAGAAGGAGGAACAGCGACAGACCCCTGACGGTCGCCTCCAACTACTTGCGCGTACGTTCTGGTCGGATCCTAAGACCGTGCCTGAGCCGCACGGCGTCATAGCTGGGTCACGAGCGGCGCACCTCTCGTGATCGCTCCTTGGTCCTACCGTCGCTCCTCCCGGTGTAACCCGAGGAGGTTGAAGGTACAGGAGAGGCAGACCTGACGCTCCCCCCTCGCTCGCTCCGGCACGGACCAGCGTGCGTGGAGGGCTGCTGCTGATCGTCAACCCGCGGTGACGGTCGAGCAGCAGGCCTAGCCTTGCCGCTCGCGCTGGGGCGATTGGCTCGGCTGAGAACGTCGAGACCGATCTCTAGCGTCAGGCGAGCTGCCGCTGGTCACCGTCTCCGCCCGGTCCCATCGGGAGCGGCGGACGGGTGACCTGCTAGGCTCGCTTTCGCGTCGAGACCGGCCAGCGTCCTCTCGGCGCGTCAAACCGCTGGTACCAGCCGTGGCTGGTACCCGCGGCCGTGGGGACTCCTTCCTTGCCTCAACCCGTGGCCGGTCAGCGACCGTCACGTCAGCCCGAGCAGCCAGTTGATCGCTGCGAGAGCGTCCACTGGCCTGGCGAGAGTCGTGTGCACGACTCTCGCCAGTCTTCTGCTCCGCGCCGCTGTCTTGACGGCGAGCAAGCTCGGGCGTCAAAACTTTGGCTGGACGGTCCTCTTTGGAAGAGCGTCCACTCGGTGCTTCTCCGCGAACGAGAAAGCGCGGCCGAGACGGAACCTTGGTTTAGCGGCAGAACCGCTAGCACCAGGTGAGGACGCACCAGCCGAAGCTGGTGCACCTCTGGTCCCCGTCGACTCTTCTTTGCAGAAGAAGCGACGGGCCCCGTTCCCGAAGGAATAGGAGGACCAGCAGAAGAGCTCCCCGACTCGCTCAGAGTCGGGCCCTTAGAAGATCCCGAAGGAGTCTTCTTAGGGGGGGAGGAGGCAGCCTTCTTCTTCTTCGGCTGTTTAGCCTTAGAAGTCGAAGGGGAAGGAGAGGCAGCAGACGACGAAGAAGACGATGAAGACGACGACGACACCTTCTTCCTCTTCCTCTTCTTCTTCGCCAGGCTCCGTAGAACAGACGTCAGGTCTTCCATCCAGGAGGGAGCCGGGGCAGTTGCCGAAGCAACAGGGCCCGACTGCACCTGTCCGGAAAGACCTGAGCCTGTGACAGCAACACCAGCAGCAGGAACGACAGGAACAGGTCCGGGAACAGCAGGAACGGCAGGAACATCTGAAAAGGAAAGTGCAGGCCGATCTGAAATAGAAAGAGTAGCTGGAACAGCAGCAGGTACGGCAGGCACGGCAGGTACCACGGGAGAGCCAGGCGTCCTGTCTGCAGTTACCGACATCCGTGGCACTGGCGGCAGGTCCAGGGGGGTACTCTTTGGGCAACGGAAGTCCGGGGTCGGCAAAGGAAAAAATCCAGGTGGTGGTGGCACCGTCCTCCTTGGTACGGCAGCAATTGGTTTTTGTATAGCCACCGTGGGTGTCACCGACATTATATGGGGCGTATATACCAGATGTGGTGGCATCTCATACGCTGGTGTTGTTATTGTGGTGGTAGTTGTGGTCACCGCACCATGAGTGACCACAGCCGACCCCGCCAACCGCTGGAGCAACCCCTGGATGCTGGGCACTCCCTGCAGTCCCAGCGACTCCCACACCTGTCCCAAGTCGTCCTTCACTGATGGCACACCTGCGGAGACAATAGTCGGGTTAGTTGGAGGGGCTTCCCCGCGCCTGGGGGGCGAAACACCCCCCCCAGAGCGGACAGAAGACCCCGAGTACAGCTGTACGTCCGGGTAGCGGGCGCCCTCCCTCCACACTCGACGGATCGAGCGAGGAAAAGGACTCCGCTACCCCCCCCGCAGGGGAATGGCGCGAAACGTGGGGGCTGGCCGGGAGGCAGGAAAGAGGACGAAGTGTCCGTCACCAAGGAGTCACTGGCTTTCCGATGACTTCTTGGCCGGCCTAAGTCTCTTTCCTGCCCTCGTACAGCACCCACTGCGCCTCGGACCAATTCATACAAACCACACATGGTTCGTTGCGGGAGCATTCTCGCCCCCTACAACGAGAACAAACCTCGTGGGGGTCCACCTCAACAAATGACCTGAACCCTCCACATTTACGCCCCTCCAGCCCGGGACACACTCTACGGGCGACTGGAGGGCGCGGTGATATTTCCATTTCTTCCATTCACTCATTGCAAGAATAATAGAATTGAGAAAAAGTACTTACAATCACTCCTGATACACAGAAAGAGAAAACAAATACTCAAGATTGAAGCAAACGACAAAGCGGGCAGAGCGATAGCGAACACGTCCTTCCCACACACGGCCGAAAGCAAAAGTGATTTTGTTTTACCTCCCAGTCGCGCGGCGAGCGACGATCGGACAAGCAGTTAACTACCGTCTCCCCTTGTTCGAAGCTTACGACCGTTCCAGCTGCCGCTAGCTACTTCCTATTGTTAAAGGACCGAGGGTTTGTATTACGTATCGGAACAACTTTATTGTAACATGACAATATCATTTTTATACATTCAACTTCCCTGCCAGATATATACTTAGCTGATTAGCACCCATTGGTGGTGGGTAAGAGACAGCTAACTACTGAAATAGACAGGTAAACAACATATGTTGTAGGTATTAATAAACCTTGGTTCCTACCTTATTAGGCTGAAGACTTCGCGGCTACTGCCTTGGAGTCTGCTTAGACCTCAAGAGCCTCAGCGAGATATTGATCTATGGCTAAGAGTTCTTGTGGGTCTTCCAATGGGGTCTTATCCACTTACTCGGCAGAGCCTAAAGGCCTTTGTCATTGGGTGCTATTCCACTAACATGACAATACACCTTGTTCAAGGAGCACAACACCGATCCCGATCACCTGATCCTAACATCCATGTTAGTTCTAAGATTGCAAGGAGTTATCCCCGAACTCCTTACAAACAACCAAAAACTCGAAACATAATTACACTTTCATTTATACAAAAAAAATTTTGTACTCCCCGACTAGCCATACATATCCTTGATCCCCTACCAGCAATGATACTATGCGCCCGTGCGACATCCGTGAGCTTGCTAATAGAAAACCAAGCACATATCTGACAAGAGGGTTTATGTATGATCAAAATCAAAATATTTTAAGGATCAGTCTTTGCTCCAAGACCCAGCACTGTATCTGCTGATACAAATGGACCTAGAGAGAAGCACTTCTCATAGGTCACTCTCACATCTTCAGATAATGAGATGCAAACACTGAATTGCACCTCCAATACGTAGTCTCAATGATATTTTTAAGAGACATATTCTTTTGGAACGCCAAGGACGTTGCTACTGCTCTCACTTCATGGGTCTTAACCTTTAGAAGACCGAAGGATTCCTCCGAGCAGTTCTTGTGAGCGTCCGTAATTACGCTTCTCACAAAGAAAGCCAAGGCGTTCTTGGACATGAGTCTTTTGGGGTTCTTCACAGTACACCAAAGACCTTGTTGACAAGCTCCCATCTGTCTCTTCCTCTCTAAATAAAATTTAAGAGCTCTCACTGGACAGAGAGACCTCTCTGTCTCTCTGCCTACGAGGTTAGATAGACCTTTTACTTCAAAGCTTCTGGGCCAAGGTTTGGACGGTTTTCGTTCTTCGCCAGAAACATTGTCTGGAACGAACAGATTGGCAGCATCTCCTTTGAACCCCACTGTGGAATCTAGAGCGTGCAATTCGCTCGTCCTCTTGGCTGTAGCGAGAGACAACAGGAATAAGCATTTCCTAGTGACGTCGCGGAAGGAAGCCAGATGTAAAGGCTCGAATTTATCCGATGAAAGGAATTTCAGGACCACGTCCAGATTCCAACTAGGTGTTCTAGGAGTTGCTGCTTTTGAAGTTTCAAAGGATCTAATTAGATCGTGTAGATCTTTGTTGTCTGCAATATCTAACCCTCGATTTCTAAATACTGAAGACAGCATGCTTCTGTATCCCTTTATTGTTGAGACAGATAGGTGAGATTCCTCTCTCAGAAAGAGGAGGAAATCGGCATATTCACTATAGAGGTAACTGGAGGAGGACAGCTTCTGACTCTTACACCACCTCCTAAGACTTCCCACTTCGATTGGTATACTCTTCTCGTCGAAGCTCTGCGGGCTCTAGCGATAGAGCCCGCAGCCTTGCGAGAAAAGCCCCTCGCTCTGACAAGTCTGTCGATAGTCGAAAGGCAGTCAGAGCGAGACCTGGGAGGTTGTGATGAAACCTCTCGAAGTGGGGTTGTCTGAGTAGATCTGGTCTGTTTGGAAGAGATCTGGGGAAGTCCACTATCCACTCCAGTACCTCCGTGAACCATTCCTGGCTGGCCAAAATGGGGCTATTAGTGTCAACTTCGTGCTCTTTTGAAGCTACGAACTTCCTGAGCACTTCCCCCATGATCTTGAACGGGGGGAAAGGCGTAGGCGTCCACACCCGACCAATCCAGGAGAAACGCGTCTATTGCGAAGGCTCTCGGATCTTCCACTAGAGAGCAAAAGATCTCTACTCTTTTGGAGAGAAACGTCGCAACAGGTCTATGTGAGGTCTCCCCACAGGGACCAAAGACTTCGACTTCACACTTCTTCGTGGTAGTAGTCCATTCTGTGGGAAGGACCTGATTCCTCCTGCTCAGTCTGTCCGCTCTCACATTCTTTATCCCTTGTACAAATCTTGTGAGGAGAGTTATGCCTCTTTCTTCTGTCCAGGGTTAACAGGTGTTTTGTTAACTGAAAGAGGAGAAAGAGTGCGTGCCTCCTGCTTGCGTATGTAAGCCAGAGCCGTGGTGTTGTCCGAGTTTATCTGTTATCACCCCGCCTCTGACTATCTCTTCGAAGAACTTTAAGGCTAGTGTATGGCCACTAGTTCCTTGCAATTGATGTGCCAGGACACCTGTTCCTTTGTCCAGTGCTGACACCAATCCCTTGCTCCTAGCGTCGCTCCCCATCCCGACTCCGAAGCGTCGGAATATAATACTGGTCTGGGTTTCTGCAGGCAAGCGATACGCCTTCGTTCGTTTTGAAGAGGAAGGATCCACCACTTCAAGTGATCTTTTATCTCTTGTGGAAGCAGGAAGATTGTCCGAGAGTTTGTCCCGTCTTCCAAACTCCACACCCCTTTTTCTGGAAAAACTGAAGAGGGCGAAGGTGAAGCCTCCCCAGAGAGAAGAACTTTTCTAGTGAGGACAGGTCCCTAAAAGGCTCAGATAATCCCTCGCTGAACTGTTCTTTCTCTCTAAGAAGCTCGAGATTTTCGACAAACCTCGAGTGATTCCTTTCTCGCGAAGGAAATACTCGAAAAACCCCGAGAATCCATCTGAATCCCCAGATAGACCAAGCTCTGGCTGGGGATCAGCTGCGACTTCTCGAGGTTCACGAGTAATCCCAGCGATTCTATCATGTTTCTTGTTACTGATAAGTCCTCCAAGCACTGAATCTCCGAACTTGGCCCTGATCAGCCAGTCGTCTAAAGTAGAGGGAGATGTTTATTCCCTCTAGTGAAGCCATCTTGCCACATTCGCCATCAGGTTGGTGAATACCTGCGGAGCTGTAGACAGACCGAAGCACAGAGCCCTGAATTGAAAAATCTTGTCTCCTATTATTACTCGAAGATATTTCTTTGACACAAATGGTGAATGGGAACGTGGAAATACGCAACTTGCAAGTCCAGAGAGACCATCCAATCTCCTGGACGAAGAGCCGACATTACTGAAGCGGCCGTTTCCATGCGGAACTTCTTTTCTGAACAAAGCGATTCAGAGCGCTTACGTCCAGTACTGGGTCTCCACCCCCCCGATGCCTTTGGTACTAGAAAAAGGCGATTGTAAATCCCGGGAGTGTGGATCCTGCACAAGTTCGATGGCCTCCTTTTCCCACATTTGTTCCACCATTTGAAGGAGAGTCTTTCTCATTACAGGGTCTCTGTACCTCGCTGACAGTTCCCGAGGCGTAGATGTTAGGGAGGGCTGTCCTCGAAGGGATTACGTATCCTTTCTTTAGGGACCGACCACTGACCAAGGGTCGGCTCCCCTTTTTGCCCATACTCCTGCAAAGTTCAGGAGTCTGGCGCCCACTGGTGCTTGAAGGAGCAACAAGTCATTTGGTTTTCTTGAAAGGTCTAAAGGAAGACCTTCCTCTCTTGTCAGAGCTCTTCTTTCTGGCAGGGGGACGAGCCGCTGCACCTCCACGAAAGGGCTGCTGAGGAGGACGAGAGTCCTTCTTAACCGTCGACACTACAGGGCGTCCTTTCTTGGACGTTTGTACTAGTAGGTCCTGTGTCGCCTTCTCAGTTAGCGAGCGAGATATATCCTTCACTAACTGAGAAGGAAACAGATGATCCGACAGAGGGGCGAACATAAAGCAGTCCTCTGGCTCGGAGAAACCCCTTTTGATAATAGGGATCCATATACTGATCTCTTCTTCAGAAGACCAGCACCAAAAAGGGAGGCCACTTCTCCCGAACCGTCCTGTACTGCCTTGTCCATGCAAGACAGGACACTATGGAGAATCTCTGGGTTTTTAAGAAACTCCGGATCTTTAGATTTGTTGGCCAGAACTCCGAGTGACCAATCCAGAAAGTTGAACACCTCTAAAGTGACAAAAAGTCCCTTTAGAAAGTGGTTCAACTCCGAAGTGCTCCACGTTTGATCTGACCGATCCTAAGGAGTGACGTCTAGAAGGCCTCCCACTAAATTGGAAAAGTCCGCATCTGCCGAGGCAGGAAGAGAAAGACCCATAGTCTCTCCTGTCCCCATACCAAATACCTCTCTTTCCATGGAGTTTGGAAGGAGGCATGCAGAATACAGTCTTTCCCAACTCTTTCTTCTTGTCCATCCAAGAATCTAAAGAATGGAGTGCCTTCTTCATCGAAATTGCAGGCTTCATTTTCAGAAAGGCCGAAGATTTTGCCGTAGCCGAGCTCGAAAAGAGAGAACGAGGAGAAGGAGGAGCCGCAGGACTAAGAGAGTCTCCAAACTCTTGTAGCAACAATGAGGCTAAGACCTTATAATTCGAGAGTCCTTCATTTGCAGGAGGTTCTCATCAGACAAATCGTCCTAAACCTCGATCAGACGAAAGGAGAAAGCTCTCGTTTGGAGGGAGAGTCCTTCCAAGACCTCCTACGATCTGAAGGAGAGGAGCTTCTATTTGGAGAAGAGTCATAAATTCCAGGAAAGAGTCTCCGACTCCTGCCTCCTGGCTCTTGACTCTTGCCTCCTGGCTCCTGACTCCTGCCTCCTGACTCCGGACTCCTACCCTCCTGACGTCCGACTCCTGGCTCCTGCCTCCTGACTCCTGCCTCTTGACTCCTGGCTCCTGCCTCCTGACTCTTGCCTCCTGGCTCCTGCCTCCTGCCTGGATGACTCCACACTCCTGGCTCTTGGCTCTTGCCTCCTGGTTGACTCCTCACTCCTGGCTCTTGGCTCCTGCCTCCTGGGTGACTCCTCACTCCTGGCCGGTGCCAGACGTCTGATCGGTTCATCCACGTTCGTACAGGAAGCCTCACCTCGAGTAGGAGCATCGATCCTGGCGGCAGATACCTCCATACGTCTGGAGGATCTTTGATCGGAAGGGAAGAGTCTTTTCCTTCTAGGAGGCTCCTTTGAAAGAAACTCCTACAAAAGACGAAATCTGTTCTTGCATAGCCATCATGAACCTCTTCGTACCTCCTCTTTAATCCTCTTCGGGAGGAGGGGAAAAGGGGAAGGAGGAGGGGAGGAGTCCATAAGCCTCCACCTCCTGATCCTTCTCACTCTGGTTGAAAGAATGGCTCTTCTTGCCTTCTTACTCCCGAAGGAGACTCCTCAGGAAGTTTTTCTGGGCTCGAATCAATCGTCGGAGCCTTCCAACTCCTCTTGAGTGGTCGAGATCGATCTGAATCTCTCCAATCACGTCTCGGAGATGAAGATCCCGACGACGAAAAACACTCACGCAGGACGCTTTTGCAATAGCGATCCTTGGCATCTGGGGTGTCACAGAAACCGCCGAAGGGACACCTGATCGGTGGGGATTCTCCACAACCTCCTTTCGGTTTTCGACATTCCTTCTCCTCTGGGCATGTGAGCTTGGAAGAGGTCTAGACCTAGGAGCGTTGCGGAGCCGACCAGATGCCCCCTCCACTACACTGGGACACTCATATCACTGTCCACTGAAAAAATCACTAGCCTTACCTTGTATGGCAGCCATTTTGTTTTCCATTAACTTGAAGGCTGCTTTTAGATCCGCAAGTTCTTTCGCTGAATCTACAGGTTTCTGCAATAGGAGAAGGGCTGCAATGGAAGGAGAAGTAGCAATACTTACCCTTGGGGAAGATCCCAAGCTAGGAATTAGTTCAGATCTCGAACTACTTAAACTTCTATAAGAAGCCTTCCTCACTCTTTCTCTCTCTAACTTTTTCAAATAATTAGTTAGATTCTTCCATTCGTTCTCACTCAAATTCTCACATTCCTTGCAAGTATTAGTAAAAGAACATTCATACTCCCTGCAACCCTTGCATACAGTGTGAGGGTCTACCGAAGCTTTCGGCAACCTCACCTTACAGCCTACATTCACACAACATCTCACAACCATTCAGAGTCAGACATTTTTAAGAAAAATCCAAAATAAACAAGTCCACAAAACAGTCCACAAAAAGCGTATGCCAATCCAACAATCCAGATACGTCACCAAAGTCGGTCAAGAAGATCAATTGCCGTGAAAAAAGAAAAACCAATCGAGAGGAACCAACACAATGTTGATGGCCCGGGCGACAGAAGAATTCTGATTAGAAAAACGGGAATGGTTTCCTAGTCATGCCACCCAGGGCAGGGCGGTAGATCACCTGACCTACCGGTAGCGTGTGCCGCGAAATTTGAAATTCTGTCGGAGACGACGGAGTCTATAGCTAAGTATATATCTGGCAGGGAAGTTGAATGTATAAAACGAGTGTGTCCCTCCTCGTTTCTTTATGTAGAAGAGCGCTGTCGTGCTGTCCGAGTGTATCGCCACTACTTTGTAGCGAACTTCGTCCGCGAACTTCAGCAATCCCCAGTGGATGGCGGTCAGTTCCTTCCGATTTATATGCCACTGTTTTTATTCTGGATTCCAAACACCTGATACTTCTTTTTCCCCCAGAATCACTCCCCAACCTTGAACTGATGCGTCTGAAAAGAACACTAGGTTGGGGCTCTGCGGGAGGAGGGATCTCCCTTCTGCAAGTCTGTCTCTTAACTTCCACCATTGCAGGTCCTCTTTTATTTCCTGTGTGATAGGGAACACAAAAGAGTCCGGAAACTTCTTTCTGTTCCAATTCGCTCTGAGGAAGAACTGTAGGTTCCTCATATGCAGTCTCCCTAGTGTCACGAACTGTTCTATTGCGGATAAAGTGCCCAAAAGACTCATCCATTCCTTTGCAGAGCATTCCTGGAGAACTAAAAATTTCACTACCTTCTGTAGGCACGACTCGATTCTTTGTGGGGATGGAAAAGCCCGAAAACTCACTGAGTTGATCCTCATCCCCAAATAGACTAATTCCTGAATGGGGAGTAACTGCGACTTTTGTCTGTTTATTAACAGTCCTAGATCCTGAGAAAAAGTCAGGGTTTTCTGAAGGTCCTCCGTGCACCTCTCCTTTGTTTGTGACCTGAGAAGCTAATCGTCCAAGTAAAGGGATATCTTTATCCCGACTAGATGTAACCATTTCGCAATGGGAGCTAGCACTCGGGTGAACACTTATGGTGTGGTCGAAAGCCCAAAACACAGCGCTCTGAACTGGTACATTTTGTCCCTGAAGACAAAACGCAGTAACCTCTTTGAGTTTTGGTGTAATGGGATGTGAAAATATGCGTCCTCCATCTCGATGGAGATCATCCAATCCCCTTGACAGATTGATGAAAGGACAGACTGATTCGTCTCCATCTTGAACTTTTTCTTTTGCACATAAAGGTTCAGAGTGCTTACATCCAATACAGGTCTCCATCCCCCCGATGACTTGGGGACAACGAATAGACGATTGTAATACCCCGGTGTTAGTGGCTCCTCTACTAACTCTATTGCTTTCTTTTGCAAGAGACGAAACCTTTTCCGAAAGGGCAATGAACTTCTTTGAATTCTCTGAGTAAGCTGTCAAAGCTATCGGAGAGCCTGATAACGGTGACTTTCTCTTGAACGGAATATCGTATCCTTCTCTTAAAACCTTTATGATCCAAGGTTCCGCCCTCTTGCTTCCCATTCTTCCCAAAACTGGAGCCTCGCTCCTACTGGGGCACGAAGGACTGATACACTACTTCTTGGTCGAGGGGTTGGTTGAGGATTTTTTAATAGATTTAAGGGTGAAACGTGTTCTGCCCCTTGATCTTGGGAAATATTTACCGAATCCCCTGCCCCGAAAGGGTTGTCCTTGGCTGGCTGGCAAGGAGCGTACACTAGGGATATTTTCTCTAGCCCGTTTAGTGGAATGCGAGAGAAGATCCTGTGTTGCTTTCTTCTGCAATTCGGAGGCAACTAGCACTACTGTCTCTTCTGGAAACAGATGCTTCTTATCCAAGGGCGAATACAACAAGGCAGACTTTTGGGTGCGAGATACTCCCTCGGATGTAAAAGAACACCATAGTTCTCTCTTCTTTAGGATACCTAACATGAAGAGAGAGGCTAGTTCTGCGGAACCATCTCTAATCCCCTTATCCAAACAGGAGATCACTCCCGAAATGTCTGTAAAAGCTTCCTCACTCAACATTGAATAGCTCTTCAGTTTACGTCCCAAGGCTCCTACTGTCCAGTCCAGTAAACATACTTTTTATACATTCAATTCTTCCCTGCCAGATATATACTTAGCTATAGACTCCGTCGTCTCCGACAGAATTTTCAAATTTCGCGGCACACGCTACAGGTAGGTCAGTGATCTACCGCCCTGCCCTGGTGGCAGGACTAGAACCTCGTTTTTCTAATCAGAATTCTTCTGTCGCCCGGACCATCAACATTGTTGTTGGTTCCTCTCGATTGGTTTTTTCTTTTTTCACCGGCAATTGATCTTCTTGACCGACTTTTGGTGACGTATCTGGATTGTTGGATTGGCATACGCTTTTTGTGGACTGTTTTTGTGGACTTGATTTTGGATTTTTCTTTTAAATATGTCTGACTCTGGTATGGTTGTGAGACGTTTGTGTGAATGTAGGCTGTAAGGTGAGGTTGCCGAAAGCTTCGGTAGACCCTCACACGGTATGCAAGAGGTGCAGGGAGTATGAATGTTTCTTTTTACTAATACTTGTAAAGAATGTGAGAACTTGAGTGAGAACGAATGGAAGAATCTAACTAATTATTTAAAAAAGTTAGAAAGAGAAAGAGTGAGGAAGGCTTCTCATAGAAGTTTAAGTAGTTCTAGATCTGAACTAATTCCAAGCTTGGATCTTCCCCAAGGGTAAGTATTGCTACTTCTCCTTCCATTGCAGCCCCTTCTCCTATTGCAGAACCTGTAGATCCAGCGAAAGAACTTGCAGATCTAAAAGCAGCCTTCAAAGTGATGGAAAACAAAATGGCTGCCATACAAGGTAAGGCTAGTGATTTGTCAGTGGGACAGTGATATGATGTCCCCAGTGTAGTGAGGGGGCATCTGGTCGGCTCAGCAACGCTCCTAGGTCTAGACCTCTTCCAAGCTCACATGCCCAGAGGAGAAGGAATGTCGAAAGCCGAAGGAGGTTGTGGAGAATCCGATCAGGTGTCCCTTCGGCGGTTTTCTGTGACACCCCAGACTGCCAAGGACCGCCTATTGTAAAAGCGTCCTAGTAAGTGTTTCTCGTCGTCGGATCTTCATCACCGAGACGTGATTGGAGAGATTCGATCGTCTCGGCCTCTCAAGAGGAGTTGGAGGCGCCGACTATTGACTCGAGCCCTGAAAACTTCCCTGAGAGTCTCCATCTGGGAGTTAAGAAGGCAAGAAGAGCCATTCTTTCAACCAGAGTGAGAAGGAGGCAGGAGGTGGAGGCTATGGACTCCTCCCCTCCTCCTTCCCCTCCTCCCGAAGAGGATAAAGAGGAGGCTACTAAGAGGTTCATGATGACGATGCAGGAACAGATTTCGTCGTTTGTAGGAGTCCTGTCAAAGGAGCCTCCTAGAAGGAAAGACACTTCCCTTCCTATTAAAAGATCCTCCAGACGTATGAGGTATCTACCTCCAGGATCGATACTCCTACCCGAGGTGAGGTTTCCGGTACGAACCTGGATGAAACAATCAGACGTCTGGCGACGGCCAGGAGTGAGGAGTCACCCAGGAGGCAGGAGCCAAGAGCCAGGAGTGAGGAGTCAACCAGGAGGCAGGAGCCCAGAGCCAAGAGTGTGGAGGCATCCAGGCAAGAGGCAAGAGACAAGGAGGCCACGAGCCAGAAGGCAAGAAGAGGAGCAGGAGCCAAGAGGCAGGAGCCAGGAGCCAGGAGGCAGGAGCCAGGAGGCAGGAGCACGGAGTCAGGAGGCAGGAGTCCGGAGTCAGGAGGCAGGAGTCCGGAGTCAGGAGGCAGGAGTCAGGAGCCAGGAGGCAGGAGTCAGGAGGCAAGAGTCAAGAGCCGGAGTCAAGAGTCGGGGACTCGTTCCTGGAGGTTATGACTCTTCGCCAAATAGGAGCTCCTCTCCTTCAGAACATAGGAGGTCTTGAAGGACTCTCCCTCAAAACGTGAACTTTCTCCTTCGTCTGATCGAGTGGGTAGACGAGTTGTCTGACGACGAACCTCCTGCTAATGAGGGACTTTCTAGTTACAAAGTCTTGGCCTCATTTACTACTACAAGAGTTTGGAGATTCTCTTAGTCCTGCGGCTCCTCCTTCTCCTTGTTCGCTCTTTTCGAGCTCAGCTACGGCTAAATCGTCGGCCTTCTTGAAAATGAAGCCTGCGATATCAATGAAGAAGGCACTCCATTCTTTAGATTCTTGGATGGACAAGAAGAAGGAGGGTTAGGAAAGACTGTATTCTGCATGCCTCCTTCCAGATTGCACGGGAAGAGAGGTATTTGTATGGGACAGGAGAGACTATGGGTTCTTTCTCTACTGCCTCTGCAGATGCCGACTTTGCCAATTTAGTGGAGGCCTCTAGACGTCACTCCTTAGGATCGGTCAGAGCGACGTGGAGCACTTCAGAGTTGAACCACTTTCTAAAGGGACTTTTTGTCACTTTAGAAGTGTTCAACTTTCTGGATTGGTCACTCGGAGTTCTGGCCAACAATCTAAGGATCCGGGAGTTTTCTGAAGAACCCAGAAATTCTCCATAGCGTCCTGTCCTGCATGGACAAGGCAGTACAGGACGGTTCGGGTGAAGTGGCTTCACTTTTTGGTGCTGGTCTCCTGAAAAAGAGATCAGTGTATGGTTCCCTTTTATCGAAAGGGGCTTTTCTCCGAGCCAGAGGACTGCCTTACTGTTCGCCCCTCTATCAGATCATCTGTTTCCTTCTCAGTTAGTCAAGGATATATCTCGCTCACTAACTGAGAAGGCGACACAAGACCTACTTACGCAACGTCCAAGAAAGGACGACCGGTAGTGGCGACGGTTAAGAAGGAATCTCGTCCTACTCAGCAGCCCTTTCGTTGGAGGTGCAGCGGCTCGTCCCCCTGCCAGAAAGAAGAGCTCTGAAAAGAGAGGAAGGTCTTCATTTAGGCCCTTCAAGAAATAAGTGACTTGTTGCTCCTCCAAGCACCAGTGGGCGCCAGACTCCTGAACTTTGCAGGAGTATGGGCACAAAGGGGAGCCGACCTTTGGTCAGTGTCGGTCCTGAAGAGGGATATGTAATCCCCTTCGACGACAGCCCGCCCCTAACATCTACGCCTCGGGAGCTGTCAGCGAGGTACGAGACCCGTTAATGCGAAAGACTCTCCTTCAAATGGTGGAGCAAATGTGGGAAAAAGAGGCCATCGAACTTGTGCAGGATCCACACTCCCCGGGATTTTACAATCGCCTTTTTCTAGTACCAAAGGCATCGGGGGGGGTGGAGGCCAGTTCTGGACGTAAGCGCTCTGAATCGCTTCGTACAGAAAAAGAAGTTTCGTATGGAAACGTCCGCCTCTGTAATGTCGGCGCTTCGCCCAGGAGATTGGATGGTCTCTCTGGACCTGCAAGACGCCTATTTCCACGTTCCCATTCACCATTTGTCAAAGAAATATCTTCGCTTTGTGATAGGAGACAAGATCTTTCAGTTCAGGGCTCTGTGCTTCGGACTGTCTACAGCCCCACAAGTATTCACCAACCTGATGGCGAATGTAGCAAGATGGCTTCACCTAGAGGGGATAAACATCTCCCTCTACTTGGACGACTGGCTGATCAGGGCCAAGTCGAAGAGTCAGTGCTTGGAGGACTTAGAAGTAACAAGGAACATGATAGATTCGCTAGGGTTGCTCGTCAACCTCGAGAAGTCACAACTGATCCCCAGCCAGAACTTGGTCTATCTGGGGATTCAGATGGATTCTCGGGGTTTTTCGGGGTATATATCCTTCGCGAGAAAGAATCGCTCGAGGTTTGTCGAGAATCTCGAGCTTCTTAGAAAGAAAGAACAGCTCAGCGAGGGATTACCTGAGCCTTTTAGGGACCCTGTCCCTCATTGGAAAAGTTCTTCTCGCTAGGGAGACTTCACCTCCGCCCTCTTCAGTTTTTCCTCAAAGAGGTGTGGAGTTGGAAGACGGGTCAACTCTCGGATGTCTTCCAACTTCCACAAGAAGTAAAAGATCATATGAAGTGGTGGATCCCTCAGCTTCAAAAGAACGAAGGCGTATCGCTTGCCCTGCAGAAACCAGACCAAGTGTTGTTTACCGACGCTTCGGAGTCGGGATGGGGAGCGACGCTGGGAGCAGGGAGGTGTCAGGCACCTGGACAAAGGAACAGGTGTTCCTGGCACATCAATTGCAAGGAACTTGTTGGCCATACACCTAGCCTTAAAGTTCTTCGAACAGATAGTCAGAGAAGGGGTGATACAGATAAACTCGGACAACACCACGGCTCTGGCTTACATAGCAAGCAAGGAGGCACGCACTCTTTCTCCCTCTATCAGTTGACAAGACACCTGTTAACCTGGACGGAAGAAAGAGGCATAACTCTCCTCACAAGGTTTTGTTCAAGGGATCAAGAATGTGAGAGCGGACAGACTGAGCAGGAGAAACCAGGTCCTTCCCACAGAATGGACTCTTCACGAAGAAGTGTGTCGAAGTCTTTGGTCCCTGTGGGGAGACCTCACATAGACCTGTTTGCGACGTTCCTCTCCAAAAGAATAGAGACCTTTTGCTCTCTAGTAGAAGATCCGAGAGCCTTCGCAATAGACGCGTTTCTCATGGATTGGTCGGGTGTGGACGCTTACGCCTTTCCCCCGTTCAAAATCCTGGGGAAGTGCTCAGGAAGTTCGTAGCTTCGAAGAGCACGAAGTTGATACTCATAGCCCCATTTTGGCCAGCCCAGGAATGGTTCACGGAGGTACTGGAGTGGATAGTGGACTTCCCCAGATCGCTTCCAAACAGACACGATCTACTCAGACAACCCCACTTCGAGAGGTTTCATCCACAACCTCCCAGGTCTCGCTCTGACTGCCTTTCGACTATCGAAAGACTTGTCAGAGCGAGAGGCTTTTCTCGCAAGGCTGGCGGGCTCTATCGCTAGAGCCCGCAGAGCTTCGACGAGAAGTAGTATACCAGTCGAAGTGGGAAGTCTTTAGGAGGTGGTGTAAGGGTCAGAAGCTGTCCTCCTCCAGTACCTCTATAGTGAATATTGCCGATTTCCTCCTCTTTCTGAGAGAGGAATCACACCTATCTGTCTCGACAATAAAAGGATACCGAAGCATGCTGTCTTCAGTATTCAGGAATCGAGGCCTGGACATTGCTAACGACAAAGATCTACACGATCTAATTAGATCTTTTGAGACTTCGAAAGCAGCTACTCCTAGAACACCTAGTTGGAATCTAGACGTGGTCCTGAAATTCCTCTCATCGGATAAATTCGAACCTTTTACATCTGGCGTCCTTCCGCGACGTCACTAGGAAATGCTTGTTCCTGTGGCTCTCGCTACAGCCAAGAGGAGGCGAGCGAATTACACGCTCTGGATTCCACGGTGGGGTTCAAAGGAGATGCTGCCATCTGTTTCTTTCCAGACAATGTTTCTGGCAAAGAACGAAACCCATCAAAGCCTTGGCCCAGAAGTTTTGTTTGAGGTAAAAGGCCTATCTAACCTGGTAGCAGAGAGATAGAGAGATCTCTCTGTCCATGAGACTCTTAAATTACTATTTAGAGAGGAAGAGGCAGATGGGAGCTTGTCAACAAGGTCTTTGGTGTGCAGTGAAGAACCCCAAACGACTCATGTCCAAGAACGCCTTGGCTTTCTTTGTGAGAAGCGTTATTACGGACGCTCACAAGAACTGCTCGGAGGAATCCTTCGGTCTTCTAAAGGTCAAGACGCATGAAGTAAGAGCAGTAGCAACGTCTTTGGCGTTCCAAAAGAATATGTCTCTGAAGAATATCATTGAGACTACATATTGGAGGTGCAATTCAGTGTTTGCATCTCATTATCTGAAGGACGTGAGAGTGACCTATGAGAAGTGTTCTTCCGCTAGGTCTTTTGTATCAGCAGATACAGTACTGGGTCTTGGAGCAAAGACTGATCCTTAATTTTGTGTTTTATCGTACATAAACCCTCTTGTCAGATATGTGCTTGGTTTTCTAGTGGCAAGCTCACTACTGTCGCACGGGAGCAGAGTGTCATTGCTGGTAGGGGATCAAGGGTATGTATGACTAGTAGGGGAGTACAAAATTTTTTTTTGTATAGTTTGTAATGAAAGTGTAATTATGTTTCGAGTTTTTTGGTTGTTTGTGAGGAGTTCGGGGTATAACTCCTTACAATCTTAGAACTAACATGGATGTTTAGGATCAGGTGATCGGGATCGGTTTTGTGCTCCTTGAACAGGTGTATTGCATGTTAGTGGAATAGCACCCAATGACAAAGGCCTTTAGGCTCTGCCGAGTAAGTGGATAAGAAAACCCCATTGGCAGACCCACAAGAACTCTTAGCCATAGATCATTATCTCGCTGAGGCTCTTGAGGCTAAGCAGACTCCAAGGCAGTAGCCGCGAAGTCCTTCAGCCTAAGAAGTAGGAACCAAGGTTTATAAATACCTACAACATATGTTGTTTACCTGTCTATTTCAGTAGTTAGCTGTCTCTTACCCACCCACCAATGGGTGCTAATCAGCTAAGTATATATCTGGCAGGGAAGTTGAATGTATAAAAATGATATTGTCATGTTACAATAAAGTTTTATACATACTTACCTGACAGATATACGATTAATAGCCACCCAGCCTCCCCGCAGGAGACAGGTGGAAGAGAAGAATTCTGATTAGAAAACGGGGATGGTTCCTAGTCCTGCCACCCAGGGCAGGGCGGTAGATCACCTGACCTACCTGTAGCGTGTGCCGCGAAATTTGAAATTCTGTCGGAGACGACGGAGTCTATAGCTAAGTATATATCTGTCAGGTAAGTATGTATAAAACTTTTTATTGTAACATGACAATAGCATTTTCGAGCGAAAAGGACAGTACTAGTTTCGTAATTTCCTGGAGTCTTCCTGGTTGTCCCCTCCTGTAAGAAGACACTGGAGACGTGGGGGTTACGGTGAGAATGAATCTGGAAAAGAAAAAATTGCATACAAAGTAAAAAAGCAAGGCTTTGTAGGCAGGGAGAGAAGACTCTTTATCCTCCTCTTCTCCTTTCTCTTCTTCTTCGGCTGAAGAAATAGGTGATAAGGTCTCTACAGGCTGGATAGGGGGGGCCGCAGATTGAATAAAGCCCAAAATGCTGTCTACCTTATTCTGGATGGCTGACAGAGAATGATCGGGGGCAGCCATCTCTTGAAGTCCTGTCGGTAGGCCCGAAGCTGAAATTGATGACATAGACTGTCTGAGCGCTTCAGACTGATCCCTCTGTGCACTTGGTTGTATATATACCTGTGGATGCTCGAGTGCTAGTGGGCGCTTGGGCGCTAGCGGATTCTCGGGAGCCAAAGGTTGTTCTAGCGTCGCTGCGGAAGTTCCGGGCGCCCGCCGATGGGTGCTCGGGAGTCGGCGGGTTCTCATGCTCCGAACGCTGAAGATGTCTCCCAGGAGTCTCTGGAATTACAGGAGGGACTGATGGCAGTCTTACCTGTCCTTCAGTATTACAGATGCTGACCGGTGCTGAAGACATCTCCGGAAGTCTACTCTTCCCCATACTCTTCACCTTTGAACGTCTGCTAGAGGAAGACTTTCTCGACGACGACTTCGACTTAGAGGATGTGATCCTCCTACTATGACGTCCCTCTCCTGCCGTATCCTGAGAGAATCTCTCTGGAGAGTCCCAAAAACTACACGAAGGCTGTTCCTTCCGTAAAGGGCTAGCCTTTTTACAGGGGACTGGAGTGGGAGACAACTTACGAGTCCTCCTTTTCAATGGATGGGACTCGTCAAGGAATTGCCACTGGCGCCTGGGAGAGAACTCCCCGGAGCTGGAAGCACTAGACGACAGCGGTACTCCTTTAGAGACACCTTTCCAATGGCGCTCTGTTGCGATCTAGGATTTGTCAACAGAATCGCCTGAGGGGGCGACTCCTCGTGGGCAGACCCCACTAACCTCCCTTGGCTACCATATGGCCTCCTCCCAGGTTCTGCGGAGTGTTTGACAGGGACCTTTGCCTAGGAGAATCAGTGGGCCGAACAGCCACCTCCCTCCTACCACCCAACTTACACTCACGTTCACCACTTACCCTTTGTCCATTAGGGTTTTCACAGACTCTCCTAATTTCTCCATTGCTTGGAGATCAACTCTTGCCTCTAAATTGGCCACAGCATCGGGTACAGGTGTGAGAGAGCCACGATTAGGACTGGGAATGACAGGTGGAGGGGAAGGTTCAAAAAGAGACAAATTATCATTAGACAATTCCTGACTAATTCAGCTTTTTGCTTTAGCTCTAGAAGTCGCTTTTCTCTTTTTATCTCT
>NC_061093.1:39991516-40022147 GCF_015104395.2 Macrobrachium nipponense
ATCACCTGGAGAAGATGATATTATTTATGCCAATGATTCCTCACTTACCTCTGGAGTCAAAAAAAATTCTTTGTCGATGTTTTAAACGATTCTGGTGCTCAGGGACTTCATACAAGTTGTGGAAAAAAACTCTGTTATAATTCCTTTTTTGAAACGGCCAAAGGAGACCCTAGTCATCCCAAAAGTTATAGGCCTATTGTCTTACCAGCTGTGTCTTCAAGATTTACGAACGAATGGTGAATTTTCGTCTGATATGGTTATTAGAACAAAGAACCTGTTGTCGAAGAGGCAATTTGGCTTTCGCAAGAAGAGAAGTACTTTGGATCCCTCATATGTCTCACACGTGAGATTCAGAATGCTTTTGCAGTCCAAATCAAACAATTGCCGTGTCTTTGATCTGGAAAACAAAAAGCATTTGATACTACCTGGAGGCTGGTATTTTAATGCAGCTGGTTGAATGGCATATTGGTGGCAATATGTTTAATTTTGCCAAAGACTTCCTGTCTGGACCGGTACCTTAAAGTTAGAATTGGCTCTACCTTCGTCATCAGAGTATCTTCAGGAACCGAAGGCATTCCACAAGGGAGTGTGGCTTAGTCCAACCTTTTTTAATATTGTCATTAATGGTTTACTTGAACATGAAATCTCCCTGTTGGAGTAATAATATGGTCAAGCATTCGCAGATGATATTGGTTGTTATGTGTAGTAGAGCTACTGCAGTTGAAGCTTGTACTAAATATTCAGATTGCAATTAATGCTGCTACTACTGGACTAATAGTAAAGATTTCAAACTTTTCTGCTGAAAAAACTAAAGCTATATGTTTTTGTAGAACACGAAGAAGGGAAGAGATTCCAACCTTACTTTTAGAAGGTTCTATCTTGTTGTATAAGATAGTCAAATATTTAGGAATTATTTTTGACAAAAAAATTGACTTATGCTGAACATATAAATGAGACTGCTGTAAATGTTAAACAACGGTGCAATAATGGCAGTCCCCGGCTTACGACGGTTTCCGGCTTACGACGTTCCGAGGTTACGACCGCTTTTTTTTTCTTAAATATTCAATGGAAATTCCGTCCTGGGTTACGACGCTTGTTCCGAGGTTACGACGCTGACGCTTCCGACGCTCCGAGTTAACGACGCTTTTAAAAACGCATGCTATGATAAAAATCCTTTATAGTTTAGCACAGTACATAATAAAAATATGTTTTTGGTTACATTACAACAAAAATTTTGAGGTTATGATGATTTTTTACACTTTTTTTTTTCGTATTTTTTGAATTTTTTTTAGTGGACGCCGCATATGCTGGAACTAGTTTGCGGGCGAATGAATACACTAGCTTGGGATGCGCAGTTTAAAACAGTCCAAAAGCGCAAATATAATGAAAAGTCATTGCTTGTTTCCAGTACATAATTAAAAACTAAGTTTCTGGTTAGATTACAACACAAATTCCAAGGTTACGACGTTTTGTTATGCTTTTTACGATACCTCATATGCAGAAACTAGTTTTTGAGCGGAGGTGCAATAAATTAATTAACGCTATTAAACTGTATGGTAAATTGATTCCGAACAACGACCTCGGACGGTCGAGGACGCCAAGCGTAACAATACGAAAGGACGCCACTTCAATCGCGTGCCTGCCTGCATTCCACTAGGTTGTGTGCTGAGACGTTGCTGAAATTCCTTGCCATTTTCGCAAATTTACAATGGCTCCTAAACCCCAAAGTACTTCCTCCGATGATAGTTCATACAAGAAGAGGAAGGTCATCACGATGGAGTCAAATATGACGTGATAAAGCGTTCGGAGAAGGGAGAAACATAACACCGAAATAGGCCGCTCTTTAGCTTGAGCAGGACCACGGTGTAACCATTGTGAAGGATAAGGAACGTATTCTGAAGCATGTTAAGGATGCTGCACCGATGAAGTCAACGGTGATAAACGAGAAGCAACGTAGCCAGAGCATTGTTGAAATGGAGAAATTGCTCATGATCTGGCTGGAGGACCAGAACCAGCGACGTGTTCCGGTGAGCTTAAGTGTGATCCAGGAGAAGGCTAGAGCGCTGCATGAGGCAGTATGAAAAAGTTTGGCGAAGGCAGTGCTGGTGGTGAATTTTCCGCGAGTAGAGGTTGGTTTAACCGTTTTAAGGCTCGTGCAAATTTGCATAATGTGAAGCTGCAAGGTGAAGCTGCTAGTGCTGATAGCGAAGCAGCAGAAAGTTTTCCAGGTGGTTTGGCTGAGATAATTAAGGATGGTGGTTACACGGCTGACCAAGTCTTTAATGTGGATGAGACTGGATTATTTTGGAAAAGAATGCCAAATCGAACGTACCTTTCCAAGGAGGAGAAGTCAGCACCTGGCCATAAAGCTGGAAAGGAGCGACTGACTTTGCTGTTTGGGGCCAATGCAAGTGGTGATTTGAAACTGAAGCCCTTGCTGGTGTATTTGGCCGAGAATCCCAGGGCTTTCAAGGGCATTTTCAAGAGTCAACTCCCTGTGATTTGGAAATCTAACAAGAAGGCGTGGGTTACCATTAATGGTCTTCGAAGAAGATTGGTTCAATGACCATTTCGTGCAGCAGTGGAGCGGTATTTGATTCGAAGGGTCTCCGCCTTTTAAGGCCCTCTTAGTCCTGGACAATGCCCCTGGTCACCCTTCAAATTTGAGCGACATGCATCCTAATGTGAAGGTGGTGTACCTCCCACCCAATACCACATCGCTGATACAGCCAATGGACCAGGGAGTAATAGCTAATTTCAAGGCTTACTACCTTAGAAGGACCATACGTTTTGCTTTGAGGGCCATAGAAGCTAACAAGGAGTTGACACTGAAGCAATTCTGGAAGGGCTACAAACATGCAGATGCAGTGAAGAACATTGCAAGTGCTTGGGACGAGGTGAAGACGACCACTTTAAATGGGGCCTGGAGGAAACTGTGTCCACAGTTTGTGCACAGTTTTGAAGGCTTTGACCAGGCAGAAGACGTCGAGACTGTGACGAGGAAGATCGTAGGGCTAAGCAAGAGGCTGAAACTAGATCTTGAACCTGATGATGTAACAGAGCTGCTGGCTTCCCATGGAGAGGAATTGTCTGCAGAGGACTTACTAGAACTTGAACAACAAATGATTGAGGAAGAGGAGGCGGCACCAGAGCCAAACCCAGGTCATTAACTGTGAAAGGCTTGTCAGAGGGTTTTACTCATCTGGAGAGAGCCTTGGCTTCTTTTGAGGCAGAAGACCCTAACGTTGCAGGTTTGACAAAATCAGAGAGGAATCATGGATTTGGTGACTTTCTACAAGGAGACCCTGAAGGAGAAGCAGACGAAGAGAAGTGTGCAGTCCAGGCTTGACACTTTCTTTCACAAGTCTCCAGTACCACCACCTCCCACTCCTAGTCCTGGTAAGGATTCTGAACTGTTTTACTAATTTATTTGTGTTTACATAGTGTACATATTAAACTGTGTTAATTTTTTAATGTAACAACTAAATGTAAGAGTAAATTGTAACTTCATTAATTTTCATCATTTGTAATTTTTATTGCAGAAGTGGTGACAGTTTCCAGATCCCCCTGTACTACCTGTGACAGTTCCAGATCTCCCTGTAACTACCGTGACAGTTCCAGATCTCCCTGTACTACCTGTGACAGTTCCAGATCCCCCTGTACCTGGACCCTCTGTATCAGCCCGCCCCCTGTACAATCAGGTAAGCAATTTCATTTTCTCATTTTCATGTTGGAAATTGTTTACACCCTACATACATACGTACACTAACTTACATAGTGGTACAATGTGTTTTGATGTTGCATAACCTTATTATTTTTTTTTTTCATTTCAGACCCCTTTGATAGTGACAGTGACCCAGATGACCCTGAGCCTTTCCATGGTTTTGATGCCTCGCCCTATCTCAGGTAAGGAATCCTTAACAAATTTGTATAAAATGTTTTATAAATTGCTAATAGAAATTTTATTAAAAGTGTACATATGCTACAATTACATCCACCTTATATATATTTATGTACCCTATCATTCTTTCCAGATGTAGATGTTCCCTCATCAGTTGATACGAGTATCACCTCTCCAGAGCCCAAATCAGTTGAATACGAGTAGTATCACTTCCCATTCCTTCAGGTAAAAGAATTCTTCATTTTTTATATTGAACATACGTATTACACACTACATATGTCAAACAGTAATAACATGTGCAGTAGTTACAGTAGTAGTAACTATCATTTTATATATTTTTTATCATTCCAGACTCCCAAGCACCTGCCCATCCCACTTCATAGCCCAGCCACCCACTCTCATGTACCATATGGCCATCCCAGTAAGCAAGCCAACCACTAGAATTTGGTAAGGACATTTTTTTTTATTAATGTTTTAATATTACATATGTAATAACCATGTATGTATGTAACATACATACTATAATCATATGTATTACATTATCATTCCAGACTGGCATGCACCTGTGACTTACATAAACCAGACCTCTACATAGCCTACATGTCTTCATTTTGCTGAAGTAAGGAATTCTCAGTTGTTGTTTAATGTTTGCATACTACAATAAATTTTGTACACCTAAGTGGTTACATACTGTCCTTTAATATTAATTCTTCATTCCAGAACTGCCATCATCCTAGCCTGTTATCTGTGATAAAGCACACTGAAGTTAGGTTTGGAATGCATCCTTATCATGAATGCTCTACACCTCCACCTCCATCTCCCACAACCTAGGTAACAGCTTTGAGACTCACTAAAAGTTGGTAAGTTATGTAAGGAATTTCTAAATTAAGTTTTATACTACATGTTTATATGTGATTTATTCACTGTATGGTGCATATTACTGTAGTACTTACTATGCATAGAGTACTTACTGACAAAATTGATTTTTTGTACATCCGAATCCCCAAACCCCCTGCAATGATGTAGGCTATGGGGCCACATAAGACTTTGTCCATCCAGGGTTACATTGAAAGACAACTTTAAACTAAAAGTAAGGAATTAATTAACATACATTAACTCTTTTAGTACTCTTGATATATCTACAGTAATTAACATATTGCATTCACAACTTTTCTGTAGGTATATTTTGTACACTAATTTTGTTACTTTTTCCCCCTTCCAGAACCAACATTTTTCACACAACTCCAGGTTGTTACTACAAGTGTCATCAAGGGATAACTACAAGTAGAAGCACCATTTTTGGATGGAAAAAACCCTTCAGGAAAGTATACGTATCACATGTAACATGTAGTGTAACAAAGTATGAACAGTAAGGTTTTTACATACAGTAGTACATATTACATACGTACATAACTTTTTTTTTACAGGAATTTCCAACCAAGTTTGATTATGTACATATGTACATGTTATAAACCACTGTACGTATGGTTACTGTATGTAAACTTACTAAACATACATAACATGACTTAACTTTGATACTTTTTTGGTACATTCCAGAAAACCAGGACCCCCTCCATGATGCAGGCTATGGGGCCACATAAAACTTTGTCCAGGGTTACTACATAACATAGCACGACAACTGTAAACTATGTACTACTGTACTAAAGGTAAGGAATTATACATAGTAGTAAACATACATTAAGTAAGTTTTATACGTACATACTAAAAAAAAGTGACCAAGATCTCTCACATGGGATAAGTGATCAAGGTCCCTCATGGAATTACATACTGTACACTCCCTGCTGAACAGGGGGTGTAGACCAATCATTTACAATATGCAATATTAAACCACTGTATGGTGCATATTACTGTATGTAACTTACTATGCATAGAGTACTTACTGACAAAATTATCTTTTGTACATTCCAGAACCCCCTGAATGATGTAGGCTATGGGGCCACATAAGACTTTGTGCATCCAGGTTACGTTTGAACGACAAATTTAAACTAAAAGTAAGGAATTAATTAACATACATTAACAAGTTTATACATGTTATATATGTATATTAAACCACTGTATGGTGCATATTACTGTATGTAACTTACTATGCATAGAGTACTTACTGACATACTAATTATTTTTTTGTGACATTCCAGAACCCCCTGAATGATGTAGGCTATGGGGCCACATAAGACTTTGTGCATCCAGGGTTACGTTGAACGACAAATTTAAACTAAAAGTAAGGAATTAATTCACATACATTAACTTTTTTATCTCTTGATATAACTCAAAGTAAGGAATTATAACTAAGTAAGGAATTAATTAACATACATTAACTCTTTTACTCTTGATATCTATAATTTACATATTGCATTCAGGACTTTGTGTAGTATTTTGTACTAATTGTGTTATACTTTTAACTTCCAGAGCTACCAGACTGGGATTTTAGTGTACTCCAGGATCTAACAAATACTACTACGAAGTGTACAGTGCATAATATAGTGTTTAGTGTATAATCTAACCTAAGGATTAAGTGTAGTACATTGTGCTTTATAGTGTCACAAGAGTTTAATAAAGAATTATACCTTCAAGAACCATCCGTTTGCCATTGAAATAAACCACACTACACATCATGCAATATACTTGCATGTCACACAGGTAAGGTCTCCAACTTTTTCTTAGTTTAAGGCATATTTGTCCAAGTGTCGTTCCGGCTTACGACGATTTTCGGCTTACGACGCGCCTCAAGAACGGAACCCCCGTCGTAACCCGGGGACTGCCTGTATTCTTAAAGTTGTTAGTAACCTGAATTTTGGAGCTGACCGTACTACTTTATTAAGAATTTATCAGGCCCTATGCTTGAGTAAGATTGATTATGGATCTCAGGTTTATGGCTCGGCATGTAAGACCTTGTTAGGCAAGCTGGATTTAGTACACAATATGGCATTGCATATTTGTACAGGTGCTTTTAAAACGTCTCCTGTTGAGAGCCTTTATGTAGGACTCTGGTTTTCCTCCTCTTTCATTCGGAGGGAGGAACAGGGTCTCCGATATTTGTCACGAGCACTAACCTCTCAATCTAATCCAAATTTTAAGTACAGTAAGTCCTCGGGTTACGCCGGTCTCGACTTACGATGTTTCGTGGTTACGAACGCGCCCCCATAAAAATATAAAAAATAATATTATGCGTCGTTCCGTCTTACGCGGTTTAGCGTCGTAAGCGACGTAAACAAACGCGAACTAGTTCCGGGCGCACGGCGGAAGAATACGCTTTGTGGGGGAGAGGACGGCGTCGCTTCGCTACGCTCATTCCTCACCCATACGCCATTTTGGTTGTTTACGCTGCCTCTCTCTCCCTCGTGTTGTATCGTTTTTGTAACTTTTGCTCTTTGTTATGGCTCCCAAGCGCAAGGCGGACTCTTCTGATGGTAGTGCATCGAAGAAAAGAAAGGCCATCACCATGGAAATTAAAGTGGACATTATAAAGCGATCTGAGAAGAGAGAAACGCCAACAAACATTGGCCGCTCACTTGACCTTAGCCGTTCGACCGTTGCTACCATTATCAAAGATAAAGAGCGCATCGTTGAACATGTGAAAGGATCTGCTCCTATGAAAGCGACAGTGATAACCAAGCAGCGTAGTGGTCTAATAATTGAAATGGAAAGGTTATTGGTGCTTTTGGTTGGAAGACCAAAATCAACGGCGTATCCCAGTCAGCCTTATGGTGATTCAGGAGAAGGCGAAAAGATTGTTTGAAGCGTTGAAAAAAGAAAAGGGGGAGGGAAGTGAAAGTGAAGAGTTTGTGGCTAGTAGGGGTTGGTTTATGCAATTTAAGGCTCGGGCCAATTACCATAACCTTATAGTGCAAGGTGAAGCTGCTAGTGGGGATGAGAAAGCAGCGAGTGAATTTCCTAAAGCGTTGTCTGAGATAATTAAGGAGGGGGGTTATTCTGCTCAGCAAGTGTTTAACGTGGATGAGACCGGTTTGTTGGTTTTAAGCGTATGCCTAACCGCACTTACATCGCCAAGGAGGAGAAGTTCAGCACCTGGTCATAAAGCCAGCAAGGAGATGCTAACTTTACTTCTTGGGGGTAATGCTGCTGGCGACTTCAAACTGAAGCCTTGTTGGTGTATCAGCTGAAAATCCAAGGGCACTCAAGGGCATTTGGAAGGGTCAACTACCAGTAATTTGGAAGTCCAACAAGCAGGCATGGTGACACTTGCAGTGTTTGAAGGACTGGGTTCGTAAACCCATTTTGTTCCAAGTGTGGAACGTTATTGTGCCTCCAAGGGTATCCCCTTTAAGGTGTTGCTAGTGCTGGACAATGCCCCTGGACACCCTGCCCAGCTGGGAGACTTCAACCCTAATGTCAAGGTGGTTTACCTTCCACCTAATACCACGGCCTTTTACAGCCTATGGACCAAGGAGTGATTGCTTCGTTCAAGGCCTACTACCTACGAAGAACAATTGCTATGGCTTTACAGGCAACTGAAACCAAGAAGGACTTGACTCTGAAGGACTTTTGGAAATCCTACAACATCCTTGATGCTGTAAAGAACATTGCTGATTCCTGGGAGGAGGTTAAGCAAACAAACATGAAAATTTGTCCTCAATTTGTGAGTGATTTCCATGGGTTTGAGGACACAATTCAGCAAGTTGTCAAGAATGTTGTTGCCCTGAGTAAGGAAATCAATTTGGAGATGGAGGTTGATGATGTTACAGAGCTGCTGGAGTCTCATGGCGAGGAGTTATCTGCTGAGGACCTGATACAACTGGAGAAGCAGATGATAGAGGAAGAAGAAGAAGCACCCACCCCAGAGCCTAAGGCTTTCACAAGGCAGGACTTGGCAAGAGGTTTTGCAGAGTTGCAGCAAGCGTTGGCAACTTTTGAGGCTCAGGATCCCAACTTGGACAGGTTCACTAGGGTTTCCAGAGGCATCATGGATTTAATGCAGTGTTACAAGGAGATCTTGGATGAAAAGAGGTTGCTCTCTGTTCAGACTAACTTGGAGCAGTATTTTAAGAAGGTAGAGAGGCCTGCAAGAGATCCTGTACCCTCTACCTCAGCTGCCTCTGCTAATCCAGACTCGCCTGCCCCACAATCTCCAGCGCCTTCTGAATGTTCTGCTAACCTAGACTCGCCTGCCCCACAATCTCCAGCACCTTCTGAATGTTCTGCTAACCCAGACTCACCCTGCCCCAGCATCTCCAGCACCTTCTGTAGTTCTGCCTCACCTCAAGACTCACCTGCCCCAGCATCTCCAGTATGTTCTGCCTCACCTCAAGACTCACCTGCCCCAGCATCTTCTGGAGGTTCTTTTTCTCTTCACTAACCTCCCCCAGTCTCTCCAGCACCGCAGCTTCCTCTCCAGTGTGCAAGCCAACCAAATTAATAAAGGTAAGGAATTGTTCTCTCGTTGTTACTGATACGTATTTACATTAAATCATGTGGTATTTTTTAATGTTCCGACTTACGCTGAAAATCGTGTTACGACGCATCTTAAGAACGGATCAACGTCGTAACTCGAGGACCCCCTGTATATAAAACATCCTGTTGACAGAGCACCAACAAGACCTACATTGCCTAAGCCCCTTGAAGTCACCATAGATTAAACATTAGTGCGAGAGAGGTAGGCCTTATTCCTTCACTAGTTGTGGAAACTACATTTTCTAAATTCCCTCCTTGGTGTAGGCCTCCTTTACATATTTGCCAAGTTAGAGACAACAAAAAAGATCAGCTCAAGGTTCAGCTTAAAGTAGCTTCTTGGCCCATGTTTCTGAGCATAGTAATTCGATTGTTGTATATGCAGATGGGTCAAAATCAGCAAATGGAGTTGGATGTTCTGTTATCATCTGTGAGAGAACAATTAAAAAAAGCCTCCCTATTAAGTTCTCAATTTTTAATGCTGAGATTTATGCTATTTTTAGCATTTTGAAATTTATTTTTACTACAGGTAGCATTGGGGGCTCGTATATTATTTATTGTGATTCCAGAGTTCCCTAGCTGCACTCCAGAAGTTGATGCCATCTAATCAACTTGTCCAAGAGGTGCAGGATTGGCTTGGTCCTCCTGCATTCTCAAAACACATCAGTGTGTAGTTTTGTTGGGTTCCCTCGCATGTGGAATTCGTGTAACGAGCTGGCTGATACAGCCGCTAAGCAGGCAGCTTCCTCCCGGGCTTCCCACTGTGAGGGTTCTCTGTGAAGATTTTAAAACTTTTTTAATTAAATCATTTGTAGGACTAAGTGGCAGAATCACTGGTTCAACTTAAAAAACAAAAAATAATTTAAAGCTGAAATCTATCAGACCTTCTGTTCATCCCTGGTCACCTTCTGTTGGGATGGATAGAAGATTTAGTATAGTTTTAACACTCCTGCGTATAGGGCATACGTTTTTAACACACAGGTATCTCTTAACTAGTAGAGCAGAGAGCCAGGTTCCTCAATGCTCCAATTGTAATGTTGGCATTACAGTGAGGGCATATATTTGTTGACTGCCCTTTATTTTTTAATCATAGATGTCAGTTTGGTTTCACCAACAAACCTTTGTCAGATATTTTAGGAGAAGGTGCTCCCACAGAGGAGATTTTTAAATTTCTTAAGGAAATCCATTTGTTTCCATTTTATGATATTTAATTGAGTATTTTAATATGAATTTGATTTTAATAATTTGGATTAATTATATACGTGTACCTTTTATTAGTAAATATATCCAGTCGATAAATATGCACTGAATGGCCTTCAGCTCTGGCGCATGGCAAATGGCCACAAATTTTATAAATTCAATTTTGTAGACCAGTTGGGTAATCTATAAACTGCATTACTTGCCCCAAGGCCCCTTTCCTCACAAACATCAGCAAAGAAGACTTTAATAAACTCAAACTGAAATCTTAATTTGATCTCAGTTGCTTATGAATGGAGGTCCTTTTCACAGACAGTTAACAAACTTCTGAAAGTCTTTTTAATTAGTACTCATAATGATTACGATTTGATTATACAAGTGCCTACTTTACCCTGAGATCTATATTATTCCAGCACTGAATATCAATTTTGAAAATCTATAAGATCATCAATGCCAGAATGCCATCACCTCTTATGCTTTAATAATCGATTTTCTGTAATAAAAAGGTCTTAAAATATAAATTAAGCACCCATAGATTATGTAAATTTACTCTTTTTAATAAAGAAGTACATTGAGGATCTTGTAGATGTCTAAAGTGTCCATCAGGGAAAAGTGAGCATTTCACTTGTTTTTGAAATGGGATTTTTAAGGGTAGGTTACATTGCCTGCAGATGCTGTATAAGAGATATTCAAAACAAAATTAGCATTCATTGACTTTCAGGATTAGAGATTTTCTTGCAGATTATCTAATTCAGTCCTTCAAGAAGTAACCAGTTCATTGATTACCATTCATGTACCATGATTTGTGGCTGCCAGGGCATTTTCATTTATATATATATAACCCCATATCTTCAGTAGTAATTGTAAACAATGTTCATATTATACATACAGGGCTCTGATAAACTCAGGATGTGACCTTACAATCTTGGATTTGAATTCTTTTTCATATTCGTTTCCTTTTTAGTATGCATAATTGACATAATAACAGTATTCACTTAAATTCAGCCTATGTATTCCATGGCTCCTGGACATAGTCACTTTATACAATTAAAGAGCTTAAGGTAATGGACAGGATAACATCAACTAGTATTACAAGTACCTCCAGGTTACCCTAGGAAGAGAAGTACAACCTGTATGCCTCCCTTACTTGGTGTCAACACTGTTTAGTGAAGGACTAAGTCATGAGCTAAGGGAACCCCACCACACTAAAACAAAAAGAAAATAAAATTAATGTATATTTGTTGGTGTTCAGCAGGCTGAAGGGGATTCTTAATCCGCCCAAGCAAAAGATACAGTGGCCACACTCTTTAGCTGTACTGATTCGTCTTGCCCAAGAAAACATGCTGCTGCCACAGATCTACTAAGGCATTCATGCCAAAGGACTGTGTAATTTTTATTTGTTTGGAAGAGGGACAATATCAATCATTTGATACTGATCATGAAGAGGAGTGCTCAGTTAAGCCATTCAATATTATTTGGACATGTTAAGATAGTGGGAAAAAAATCAGAAAAAATGTTGTAGATGATGTAGTCTATCGCTGGAAAGGTCCACCCAAAACAGTCATGTAACGAACAGATTAACACTTGGGTAGATGGCTATTTAGGCACAAATTGACATTAGAGATGAATATCTTCATAATGAGTACTACATGCTAAAACATGAAAAAAGATCATGATGAGTAAGAATATTACCATACTCAGTTTTGAGCTTTTATGTCATGATTTTGTTGTGTGGAAGTTGCTAGACATTCATGGGCCTTTTGGCTTGTTCCACAAGAATGTAAGCTCATTTGTGAAAATTTTAATAATGATCCACTGTAAAACTACTATTGCTACTATTACAAATGAATCGTCAATTTGACACAGGTAAAGAAATACGTATTAATCTTACTACTTTATTTGTTCAATGAACAATCAGATACCCTAACATGAACAGCAGCAGAAATTTCAGATAATCCAACACTACCCTATTTATACAATACTTCAGTATTAAACTATGCTTAAATCTGTGAGTAAACACTGTCTTTGTAAACATCAAACTTTTAACATTATATTAAAGGGTAACTTACTGTTCTCATCATAATACAACTATGATCAAAGTAGCTATTTCCTAAATAAATAGAAAACAAATTTGTACGCACCTAGCTGGCATAATATACATAAATCTTTCAAGGTTACACAAGTGTGTGACACATTAAGTATACTAATACTGAAAAATACAATGATGTAAAATATACAACAAAATGGCAACTTACCTAAACTATTCAAGTCCATGCATTAAATGATGCTAAAGCATGGAAGCAAATGTCATAGAAACTTATTGTGGTGCATTTTACAAAGCATATGACTAATAAATACAAGCATTTTCCATTCTTTTCTTATCATGGAACTAACATTGAAAGCAACAGCAAAAACAACAATGTACTTTTAAAAATTAATGAGTCATGACTCAAGACTGTACAGGCATTTTGAGTAATCTTCTCATGGTGCTAAAGTTGAGGTGAGATCAATAGCAACAACTGACCACTGATCTATAATTTACATATATCAATGTTCTATCCTTTTTCTAGTAATAAAAGAAAAACAGAAAGACACGATAAATTTTAATTTAATTGATCATCTGAATTTTCAATGACGGCACTAACAATTATGAGTTTCTCTTTACTAATGAAAAAAACACTGAAGCAAGTTTACTTGTAATTAGGTTAACCAGAATGCTAAACTTAAAACAGCCTAAAACTGGTGACCAGAGGTACTGATGGCAAATTGTGGTCACAAAACCCTGAAAAACTTAAAATCAATTATTTCTGTCAGAACCATTATAAATACTGAAAAGTACTTTCAGTAAAGCAACGCTGATTCTCATTAGCATAACTAGAAGTAAAAAAAGTTAAAATTACATTGTGATGCTGAAATTAACTGTGACATCTAATGTTGAAGATTTATAAAAGGAAGGGTAAAATAGCTTTCCTTCTTGGATAATTTGCAAATTCTTTTTGTAGTTGCGATGCTTACCAGTGCCCATATAGCCATTTGGTAAAAGCACACAAGGCAAAAAGACCGGCAGGTAAACAGCTTGTCATAACTGTAAAAGATATCCAAGAACCAACCTCATATGTATAGTTTGGGCAAGAGACAGCATTGAAAAGCAATGTAAGTGGATTGCTATCTGGATATGGGATCTTGCGTTCCTTGGACCCAGCCGGCCTTAAATTTCTTAGAAGTAAGTGGATACTGAAGTTGCCCAATTCACACAGCTGTAAAACAAATAAAATATTTCCATTATATGACACCACCAAAACCTAAAATTCATTTGCTGGACTTAAAATCTAGTAAAAATTAAGACATCCAGGTTATTGACATCTGGAGAGAATGTTAAGAAAAATTCCTATACTTTTTCCTTAGTCTTGTTTTTTACCAACTGAGAAGAATTTTACCTTCCTTTTCTTTGTCTCGTCTCTTTACCAACTGAGGTCTACTCAAAAGAATACCGCCCAGTGTCAAAGACTGTGAAACTTTTCCCTTACTAAATATTTCATTAAGTGGACCCCTCCTTTTTCGTGCTTCACTGTCTCATGCTTCACTTTGTCAAAAAATTTTGTGGAGCATATTTTTCGATTTTACACAGGAATTTTCACCAATTCACAAATTTTTCTTAAGACCATATCATCATTTAAGTAACTCGTCAACACGGCAGCCTAAAAATTAGAAATTCGCAGTAGCACTTCAATTGTTTTGTGTAGGTGACAAACCCCACCCACTTTTGAAGGAAGAAGAAGAACGTAGCAGAGAGATTAATTCATTTTCTGCTGGCTCAACACAAACAATTTTCTCTGCAGCCTTTCTACATCCTTTTTTGGAAGTATTTTCAAGGAATTGGTGAAGTATTCGAATTTTGTTGTGGCCTTCATTGAATTGTTGCTTGTTAGCTATTTAGTTAGCATTATTCTAGCTTTTTCTCATAACGTCACAATCTAGTTCTTCTAGTATTCGCTTTTGCAGTGAGGATGCAAGACTAGGTTAACTAAATTGTCATATAACTCTCATTCCAAGTGTGTTAAATGTAGAGGGCAAGAATGTAATAGAGAATACTTACAGTGAATGTTAGGACTGGGATGACGAAAAATGTTAAGTGTTAAAAGTCTCATTTAGAAAAGCTTGAGAGGGAGAAAAAGACAGACGGCCTCTAGAGCCGAAAATAGGGCTATGTAATCTCGAATCTGCCCCTTTGACTAGGCCAGTAGAAGATAGACTGTCCCTTCATCACCAGTTCTTGTTATTTCTCAAATCCCTAACCTCTCCTAGTACTTTACCACAAACTCCTATGCCTGGTTCCATGCTTCCGATCCCACTACCAGGCTCCAATCAAGTTCCATCAGATACTTAATTTAGAAGTCAGTGCAGTGACTAAATTAGTGGCATCCCTAAAAGTGCTTTCAGAAAAAAAGTGTCTTCTAATGCGCCTAGTGACAGTGTTATGCTAGTGGAGGAGGTGGCTACTCGTCCCACTGGTGCTCCTAGATGAAGGTCCCTGTCCTGCTCCACTGAACCTGGGAGACGACATACTGGAGGTCCAAGGGAGGCCAGTGGGGTTTGCCCACAGGTAGTTGCTCCCTTTGTCAAGCCTGTTGCCCAATCCCAGGCACTGACACACAGCTGTTGGAAAGGCATCAAAGTGAGTGTTCATCATCTCTCTTCAGATTCAGAAGGTTCTATCCCTGACAAGAGGCACACCATTGGTTTTTCCTAGCCTCATCTTGCCCTCTTAAAAGCCACTTTGATGGTGCAGACTGCCCCCTCTTCCAGTCAAGAGGTATAGACAGGCCAGTCATAGTCCTCAGCTCTCCCGCTGCTCCGCTGAGCTTCCTTCTGCCTGTACTCTGGCTTGACCCCATGTCGGGTTGGGACAGCCAAGCACCCAAAAGACCCGCTCGACACCAGTCATCTTCATCCAAGCACCTCTCTACCTCTCAGCACCCGTATCCACCAGAGCACTCAGCGCCCGCTTTCAAGTGTCAGACACTAGCACCCGACTTGTGGCACCAGTTGTACACCCGGTGCCAGCTCTCATGTACTCAGCACCACCTTTACCTCCTAAAGCTCACTCTTCAGTTCAGGGGTACCCTTCATTGAAACCAATTAAGCATCAGCTGGTGGCTATTATGGGTATTTTATAGACAGCCCCACTGCTCCCAAAGATCCCCAAGGATCCATCTTTGTTGCCTGTTTCTTCTAATGAGATCTTCGATCAAGCACCCACTTCTTTCTCCTTCGGCTTACGCTTCCTTGCTTAGATAACTTCTGGCCAGATTTCCTGATTTCTTTGCATCTGCTGCCCATTTCTCCAGCTTCAATCTTCATTATGAGGAACCAGTCAGATGATAACACTAGGCTTCCTAAGTCAGTGCTTTCCTCCTCCTTGAGGAAGGCTTGACTCAAGGAGGTGGATCTCTTCAAAGAGGGAACAGAGCAAAGCCACCTTTGCCTGGCCTCCCTCTAAACTGATATATAGGAGATACCTTGCCTACTATACCAGAGAAGCTCCCTCTTTGGGAGTCGCTGCCTCTTCGCGAGGGGACTTCTCTGGACTTACTGATTCATCGCGCCAGTCTGCTTTTGCGTCGGTGGAAATTATGTTTTCGTCTCCTGAAATAGACCACCTCATTAAAAGCAATTTTAAGGTATTTGAGGTGTTTAGTTTCCTTCACTGGACCACTGGAGCCCTCGCTAAGATAATAGAGGACTGCCCGACAAGGCCACCAGGGATGGCTCCCTAAAGCTTGCCTCTCTCTTTCCATGGGGGTCTAGAAGAAAAGGGAGTTGTGGTGCAAAGAAAGAGAAAGCTTGACTATGTAAGAAAATTCTTGACCTACTCCCTCCAAATTGGTAGATTAAGAAAAACAATTTGTATTTGGAAAACTTATCACACCAACAACTTTACTACGGGAAGGGAAAAGGAATGAGATGCATATTTGGATACTAAAAACCTGACTCATTAAAAAAAATACAAGAAAGCTACTGTATAAGAATGAATTGGCTAAGCTTTTAAATTACCTAGCAAAGCAACAGCTTAATCTTGTGCGATGAGCTGTTACCTTGTGCACAAGCAGCCAAATATCTGCCATCCTATTTGTCAAATAGTGACACCACTAACACGTTCTCTAGTTTCAACTGTTGACTGGAAGCCAGACCACTTAAAAAAATGACTTTTTTTATGATAATATAAGATTTCATGCAGGGACGTGCAGAGGAGGGTTGCTAGGGGTGCCCAAGCACCTGCCCCCTTTGCTACTGTATTAAAAGTGCCCTTTTTAGAGGGATGCATTATAGTCCAGACTTCAAAGACAGAACCCAAAGGCACTCTATGTACACTGCCATGCACACAACCTAAATCTAGTATTAGTCGAAAATGCAAAATCAAGTACTCAGTTTGTAACTTTTTCAGTTTGGTGGAGAAACTGTATGCTTTTATTGCTAACTCTTCAAAACGGCATGCTGCTTTCATGGAGATCCAGAAAGCAATGTATGCAGAAGACCGCCCACTTGAACTTAAGAAGCTATCACACACAAGATGGGCTTGCAGAGAGTCAGCTCTTAGAACCATTTTTAGAAGAGATAGTGCAAAAACATCCTCCTGATGCATCCGCAGGGGATCCCTCAATATTGCTGTAAAGTATTAACTTTGAATTTCTTGTTTGTCTTGAGATTGCCACCCCAGTTTTTCAAGAAATGCCTATGCCTCTAATGCCCTACAACAGAAAGACTTTGATTTGGCTGCCTCCTACAGAATTGTGGATGGAGTACTACAAAGTTTGAGAGAATTAAGAAATGATGAGAAGTTTCAGGAGATTTTTACAAATGTTAAAGAGAGAGCTGAATCCATGGCCATCGACCTACCCTCTGGGATTCCTGGCAAGGCAGAAGAAGAAAAATGCCTGAAAGATACAAGTATAGTGCTACATCTGCTACTGAGGACAGCATTATCAATCCTTGGATGAGTACTACCGTGTGAGAGTATTTTAGTGTTTTTTAGATACAATATCACAAGAGCTACAAAGAAGATTTAAAGGTGGAGACAACACAACATGGGGTATCCTAAATGCCTTTCATTGTATGACAGTCCAAGATAACTGGAAAGAACCTGTGAATGAAGAGGCATTCAAGTCATTGCAAAAATTATGCCAGTTTTATGAGTTAGAAGAAGTAGACAAGCTACGGTTGGAATTAAAGATCTTCTATTCCTCATTTCCTTGCCTGCCACAGAACACTGCAGCTATAATGCTCAACCTGATGAAAGAAAACAATGTCCAGGAAAATAGGCCACTTATCTTTGAACTATACAATTTATGCCACTCTACCCGTCACAACTGCAACAGTGGAAAGGACCTTCTCCAAACTCAAGCTGTTGAAGACAAAGCTACGCAGCCTATCCAGTGAGGAGAGGTTATCTGATCTTTTGTTGCAAGCAGTTGAAAAGGATATCACAATCAACAACAGTGAAGTTATCAGCATATTCAAAGAATTGGCACACAGAAGGGTTCTCTTATAAATATAAAAGGATAAGGTCTGGTTATTAGCCAAGTGTATTGATCATACTGATTGATTTTCTTGCAATCATTTATGTAAAAGTAATATATATAATTTTTCTTTAGTTAAATTTCCTAGTTCTACTGGTAGTGAGTACTGCACATTTTATGTTCATATAAAATATTAGCCCACTGGTACCTATGATATCAGTCATGTTTATCTCTTTCTTGAATTATTAATGGCTAGTTTAAATAAATTTGAAAGAATATTGAGACGGTATATATTTAGCCTCTTTCATTTCTATATTTTTGCCCTTTTTTTCACTTGAGCACCTGCCCTGAAAAAGTTCTCTGAACTTCCCAGAGTTTGTATACTTACCAAGTAGTTACATAGCTATAGTTTCTAAAACCGTCAGCAGTTAGAATTTTTTTAATTCGCGGAAGCGCTAATTTGTTTTGGTCAGGTGATATACCCCCCCCCGGCCCAACTATCGGGGGAGTGAGGAACCAACACCGTCCGAAAATCAGTTGTTTATGCCCTATTATCCATGTGAGGGAGGAGGGCGGGCTTTGATCATGTAACTACGTACTTGGTAAGTATACATAAAATCTTATTTTATCTTTTATATAAAAAAGTCATTTTTATGTATGCAACTTACCAAGTAGTTACATAGCTGAATGGATATGCTCATAACTTTTTAAAATTTAATAAATACAAAATATATATTTAGAGCTAGCATCCATGCAGATGCTTGTTGGTTCCTTACCTGTTAGAGAGCTGACCAGTTGATTACTGCCTCTGGAAGTCGCTCGTCTTAACTCATAGGGACGTGGCGGTATAGCCATGGCTCGTCCTCTAAACAGTGGGACCCATGCAGCTAAGGAATGTCCGTGGCTAGCATGGTCAACCAAAAGATGCCCCTGCCCAGGGCGCAGTACCAAATAACCAAATGTTACCAGAGTAAAAAAACATATCACCTCAACCATAACCATAAAATTCATACCCAACTCTACACTTGACTGAAGGGTACTCCTAGTACATCCATAGTACCTCCAGGCTCCCCTAAAAAACTCAATAACCTCATTCAAGGCGAAGAGATAGGCTAGGAAGGTATGACTTCCTACACACCCTTACCCAATGCTGTGTCCGCCGCTAGATACGGACCTAGGGTACTGCAATTTTCATATACTGTTTCAATATCACGCAAGTAATGCGAGGCGAACACTGATTTACATTTCCAATACGTTGCTTGAATAATCGAGTCCAAAGAGAGATTGTGTTTAAATGAGAGAGAGGTTGCCACTGCTCTTACCTCGTGAGCTTTCACTTTAAGTTTATTAAGGTCGGTTTTCTTTCACTTGTGAATGAGCAACTACAATCACACTAAGTAAGAAGAAAGCCAGGGTGTTTTTAGACATCGGGCGTGCCGGATTCCTTACCGAACACTCATAAACGATCCGACAGGCCCCGAACTTTCTCTGTCCTTTGTAAATAACATTTCAGAGCTCTGACCGAGCAGAGCAACATCTCTTCTCCGGTCCTACCAAGTCCGTGAGGTTTTTGATACTGAACGAACGAGGCCATGGTTTGGACGGGATCTCGTTTTTTGCCAAAAACCCCAAGGTTAATGCGCAAACTGCATTACCCTGTGCAAAGCCTATTCTCTTGTCCATGGCATTTATTTCACTCACTCTTTTAGCTGTAGACAGAGGTACTAGGAATAAGGTCTTTCTCGTCAAATCTCTCAATGATGCTCTTTGCAACAGCTCACACGGAGTTTCCGACAACCACTTAAGTACTACATCTAGGTTCCAAGATAATATCTTCGAACCTTTGGGTTTTTCTATACCGAAGGACTTAATGAGATCTGCAAGATCTTTATTCGATGACACTTCCATTCCTCTGTGCTTGAAAACAGATCCCAATATCGCCTTATAGCCTTTGATAGTCGCTGTAGACAGATTTCTATCTGTTCTCAAATATAAAAGAAAATCTGCTATGTCTGTTATAGTTGTTTTAGAAGATGAAACATTATGCTCTTTACACCAGGCTCTAACACAGCCCACTTTGCCTGATAGACTTTACTTGAAGATTCCCTTCTGCACTGCGCAATAACTCTCGCCGCTTGTCCTGAAAACCCCTTCGCTCGTATGAGTCAGACAGTCTGTAAGTGGTTAGAGACAGAGTGGATAGTCCTTGATGGAACCTCCTGAAGTGGGGTTGTCTAAGTAGATCTGTTCTCTGAGGAAGTAACCTTGGCCAATCCACTACAAGATCTAAAAGATCTGGAAACCATTCCTGCGCTGGCCAGAATGGAGCAATGAGAGTCATCAATGCGTTGTGATGCGTTCCGAATTTGTTAATGACTTCTCTCACCATCTTGAATGGAGGAAAAGCATACAAGTCTTTGTTCGACCAGTCCAAAAGCATCGCATCTGTCAACCATGCTTTCGGGTCCTGGGCTGGTGAACAGTAAAGGGGAGACAATGGGTTTCTTGCTGTGGCAAACAGATCTATCATAGGTTTCCCCCACAGTTTCCACAATTCGAGTTATACCACTGTGTTCATCATCCATTCCGTGTGAAGTACTTGTCTCCTGCGGCTCAGTTCGTCCATGAGAACATTGAGTTTCCCTTGAATGAACCTTGGAATTAATGTGGATTGATTCCAATTCACCCATACCAGCAGGCTCCTTGCCATCTCGCAAAGAGAAAACGAGTGTGTCCCTCCTTGTTTTCTTTATGTAGGAGAGCGCTGTCGTGCTGTCCAAGTGTATCGCCACTACTTTGTTGCGAACTTCGTCCGCGAACTTCAGCAATCCCCAGTGGATGGCGGTCAGTTCCTTCCGATTTATATGCCACTGTTTTTGTTCTGGATTCCAAACGCCTGATACTTCTTTTACCCCCAGAATCGCTCCCCAGCCTTGATCTGATGCGTCTGAAAAGAACACTAGGTTGGGGCTCTGCGGGAGGAGGGATCTCCCTTCCGCAAGTCTGTCTCTTAACTTCCACCATTGCAGGTCCTCTTTTATTTCCTGTGTGATAGGGAACACAAAAGAGTCCGGAAACTTCTTTCTGTTCCAATTCACTCTGAGGAAGAACTGTAGGTTCCTCATATGCAGTCTCCCTAGTGTCACGAACTGTTCTATTGAGGATAGTGCCCAAAAGACTCATCCATTCCTTTGCAGAGCATTCCTGGAGAACTAAAAATTTCACTACCTTCTGTAGGCACGACTCGATTCTTTGTGGGGATGGAAAAGCCTGAAAACTCACTGAGTTGATCCTCATCCCCAAATAGACTAATTCCTGACTGGGGAGTAACTGCGACTTTTGTCTGTTTATTAACAGTCCTAGATCCAGAGCTAAAGTCAGGGTTTTCTGAAGGTCCTCCGTGCACCTCTCCTTTGTTGTGACCTGAGAAGCCAATCGTCCAAGTAAAGGGATATCCTTATCCCGACTAGATGTAACCATTTTGCAATGGGAGCGCACTCGCTGGGTGAACACTTGTGGTGCGGTCGAAAGCCCGAAACACAGTGCTCTGTACTGGTATATTTTGTCCCTGAAGACAAAAACGCAGAAACCTCTTTGAGTTTTGGTGTAATGGGATGTGAAAATATGCGTCCTCCATATCGATGGAGATCATCCAATCCCCTTGACAGATTGATGAAAGGACAGACTGATTCGTCTCCATCTTGAACTTTGTCTTTTGCACATAAAGGTTCAGAGTGCTTACGTCCAATACGGGTCTCCATCCCCCCGATGACTTGGGGACAACGAACAGACGATTGTAAAACCCTGGTGTTAGTGGCTCCTCTACTAACTCTATTGCTTTCTTTTGCAAGAGAGACAAAACCTCTTCCGAAAGGGCGATGAACTAATTTGAATTCTCTGAGTAAGCTGTCAAAGCTATTGGAGAGCCTGATAACAATGGCTTTCTCTGAACGGACTATCGTATCCTTCTCATAAAACCTTTACGATCCAAGGTTCCGCCCCTCTTGCTTCCCATTCTTCCAAAACTGATGGAGCCTCGCTCCTACTGGCGCACGAAGGACTGATACACTACTTCTTGGTCGAGGGGTTGGTTGAGGATTTTTTAATAGATTTAAGGGTGAAACGTGTTCTGCCCCTTGATCTTGGGAAATATCTACCGAATCCCCTGCCCCGAAAGGGTTGTCCTCGGCTGGCTGGCGAGGGGCGTACACTAGGGATATTTTCTCTAGTCCGTTTAGTGGATTGCGAGAGAAGATCCTGTGTTGCTTTCTTCTGCAATTCGGAGGCAACTACCACTACTGTCTCTTCTGGAAACCGGTGCTTCTTATCCAAGGGCGAATACAAGGCAGATTTTTGCGTACGAGATACTCCCTTGGATGTAAAAGAACACCATGGTTCTCTCTTCTTTAGTATACCCAACATGAAGAGAGAGGCTAGTTCTGCGGAACCATCTCTAATCCCCTTATCTAAACAGGAGATCACTCCCGAAATGTCTGTAAAAGCTTCCTCACTCAACATTGAATAGCTCTTCAGTTTACGTCCCAAGGCTCCTACTGTCCAGTCCAGGAAACTAAAAACTTTGAATACCCTAAAGATATTCTTAATGAGGATGTCTAATTCTGACACCGTAAGCATTATCTTGGCCGAGTTGAAAGCCGATCTTCTCGCCGAGTCAATAAGCGCGGAGAAGTCTCCCTGGGCAGAGGCAGACACACCCAAAGAGAGAGTTTCTCTGGTTTTGTAACACAAGTGTCTCCTAGTTTAAAGACGAGGAGAGAAGCAGAAGTTGACCTTGCCCAGATCCCTCTTATCCTCAAGCCAAAAAAGGTTAATTTCCTTTAATGCTTTCCGAGCAGAAAAGGACAGTACTAGTTTCAGTAATTTCCTGGAGTCTCCTGGTTGTCCCTCATGTAAGAAGACACTGGAGACGTGGGGGTTACTGGTGAGAATGAATCTGAAAAATGAAATTTTCATTATTAAAATGAAGTTTTATTGTATACTTACCGAACAATTATAGAGCCGTGATTTCCACGAGCGGCAGGATACTAAATTCAAATTTAGCGCGTCGGCGTCGCCAACACTGGTGGTGATGACGTCATCTCCCTCCACTCGCGGGAGAACCAGGTACAACTGCCCAGGTGAATCCAATTCTTTCTGCCCGTCCGTCCACCTAAGGGGAGGAGGGTGGGTATAATCATAATTGTTCGGTAAGTATACATAAAACTTCATTTTAATAATGAAAATTTCATTTTTATTGTAGTGTCTTACCGAACAATTATAGAGCTGATTACACATTTATGGGAAGGTGGGATTCAGTGGGACCACTAGTATTTTTAAATGGTTACATTTATTGCAATACCAGTAAACACTCAAGGTGTCTGTTGTACCTTACCTTGTAAGAGAGCTACAGCAGGACTGTTACTGCCTCTGGTCGGTGCTCTTCTTACTATTGTAGAGGAATTGGAATTTGACCAAAGTTAGCCTCTACAGGAGTGGAATCCTTCCGTAGTTCAAGCGAGTCCAGGCTGACTGACGGAGGATAGTAACAACAAAGATTGCCCTTGCCCTGGGCTAAGACCAGAAATTCAATCATACAAAACATTTGTCACCAACACCAGATTTAAAAACATATATACCCAACCATTGTAAAATCTGACCTAACAGACTGGTGAGTATCCCAGGTACTCAGTACCCCCAGCTTCCCTTGAACTCGACAACCTATTCAAGGTGAAAAGTTAGCATAGAGGTGACGACCCCTGTGCCGTTTCTCCCAACACCATGCCAGAAACCGCCACCGGACCTAACGTTTTACAATTCTCGAAAACCGTTTCTATCTCTTTGAGATAATGACTCGCAAAAACCGAATTCGATCTCCAGAACGTGCTCTGAAGAATCGAAGCTAAAGATAAATTCTTTCCGAATGCTAAAGAAGTTGCCACTGCTCTAACCTCGTGAGCTTTAAACTCTCAGAAACTGGAAAGATTGTCGTTCTCGGACTGCGATGTGAGCTTCCCTGATAAGCTCTCTAATAAAGAACGATATAGCATTCTTAGAGAGAGGACGAGAGGGATTTTGAACCGAGGTCCAGAGCTTAGAAGATTGTCCTATAATACCCTTAGTGGCAAACAGATACTGCTTAATAGCCCTGACTGGACATAAGAGCCTTTCTTCCTCCTCATGTCCAACCAAATCAGATAAGTTCCTTACCACAAAACTCCTCGGCCAAGGATTAGAAGGATTCTCATTTTGGCTAGAAAGGTCAAAGATACCGAAAATACAGCATTGCCTTGAGAGAAACCGACTCTTTTGTCTATAGCGTGCAATTCGCTGACACGCTTAGCAGAAGCTAGTGCAATAAGAAAGAGTGCCTTCTTAGTCAAGTTCCTGAGTAAAGCCGACTTCAAAGGCTCAAACGGTGGCCCCATGAGGAACTTAAGCACCACATCTAAGTTCCAAGCCACTGTATCTTGCGGGAGCTTAGTGGTTTCGAAAGACCTAATGAGGTCCGACAGATCTGAATTGGAGGAAATATCCAAACCTCGATGTCGAAAAACCGAAGAGAGCATGGCTCTATATCCTCTGATCGTCGAAGGAGCCAGTTTCTTAGAGTTCCTAAGAAATAGAAGAAAATCTGCTATTTCTGTTAAAGAGGTCGCAGAAGTAGAGACTTTAGCACTTCTACACCACTCTCTGAAGATTCTCCACTTCCCTTGATAGTTTGTTAGAAGACTCTCTCCTACAACGAGCGATAGCTTCTGCAGCTCTTCTTGAAAATCCTTTCGCTCTGACAAGATTCCGGACAGTCTGAACCCTGTCAGAGCTAGAGCGGACAAGTTTTGGTGGAACCTCTTGAAGTGAGGTTGTTTGAGAAGCCACTTCTCTGGAGGAAGAAGTCTGGGGAAGTCTACTAACAACTAAAGGAGAAGGTCCGGGAACCACTCTTTCCTGGGCCAAAAGGGAGCGATTAACGTCAGTGTTACATTGCTGTGCGACATGAACTTGTTCAGCACCTCTCTTATTAGACGAACGGAGGGAATGCAATAAGCTTCCAGACCCGACCAATCCAACAGCATTGCGTCCACCGACCAAGCTAGAGGATCTGGGACTGGAGAACAAAAGAGAGGAAGACGGTTGTTCCTTGATGTCGCGAACAGGTCTATTGACGGTCGTCCCCAAAGGCGCCAAAGTTTCTGACAAATCTTGTTGTCCAAAGTCCACTCCAGAGGTAACACTTGCTGTTGACGACTTAACTCGTCCGCCAGGACGTTCATCTTTCCCGGAACAAATCTCGGGACTAGCTGAACCTTCGCTTCGTTTGACCACAGGAGGAGATCCTTGGCTACTTCGTACAGAGAGAAAGACTGAGTCCCCCCCTGTTTCCGCACGTACGAGAGAGCCGTGGAGTTGTCGGAATGCACTGCCACTACTCGACCTTCTACTAAGCTCCGAAACTGTCTGAGCCCCAAGAAAATTGCTAACAGTTCCTTTACATTTATGTGGAACTTCTTCTCCTTCTCCGACCAAGCTCCTGAAGTCCGTTGATTTCCCAGTAGGGCTCCCCAACCTGTGTCCGATGCGTCGGAAAAGAACTGTAGGTTCGGGAGGATGGGTCGTAAATCTAACCCTTCTTCCAACCTTGCTCGAGAGAGCCACCACCTTAGGTCCTCTTTTATTTGATCTGTGACAGGAAAGGTAATCGAGTCTGGTTGTGTCTTCCTGCACCAAGAGGCTCTCAGGAAAAACTGCAGAGGTCTCATGTGCAGTCTTCCCAACGTCACAAATTTCTCCACTGACGTCAATTTGCCCAGGAGTCTCATCCACTGATTGGCAGAAACTTACCTTTTTGTCCAAGAACTCCTGAACTGTCTCCAGACAGCCTTGACTCTTCGGGGACAGAAAAGCCCAAAAAAACTTGAGCATTCAGAATCATCCCCAAATAAAGGATGCTCTGAGATGGAACCAACTGGGACTTCTGTTTGTTGACCAGAATTCCTAACTTTCTGGCAAGATCCAGAGTTGTTCCAAGGTCCTTCATGCACCGACTCTCTGATTCCGACCGGAGAAGCCAATCGTCCAGATAGAGGGAGATTCTTACTCCTAATATGTGCAGCCAGCTTCCTATCGGGGATAGAACCCTGGTGAAAACTTGAGGAGCGGTCGCTAGTCCGAAGCAAAGCGCCCGAAACTGAAACACCTTGCCTTCGAACATTAACCTCAGGTACTTCCGAGATTCGCGATGTATCGGAATGTGAAAATAAGCGTCTTGCATGTCCAGAGAGACCATCCAATCCCCCTGTCTGATGGACTCCAGAACCGACCGAGTGGTCTCCATATGAAATTTTGTTTTCTGGACATGCAAGTTCAGGGCGCTCACATCCAAAACGGCCTCCAGCCCCCTGATGAGTTGGGAACTACAAAAAGGCGATTGTAAAAGCCTGGAGGAAAATCCCCTTCTATCTGTTCTATCGCTCTTGAGAACAAGCGCTTCCACTTCTGCGGCTAGCGCCAGAAATTTGTCTGAGCCCGGAGAGTATGCCTGGAATGGAATTGGCACAGGTGAGAGCGAGGGAGGTGAAACGAGAGGAATACGATAGCCGAACTTGAGTACTTGCACTACCCAGGCTTCTGCTCCTCTGTTTTCCCATTCCTCCCAAAACAGAGCCAGCCTGGCTCCCACACTGGTGCATGAAGAACCGAGCTTTCATTTGGAAGGTTTGTTAACCTTGGCTGAGGCCTTAGACTGAGGTCGCAAATTCGACTTCGGCCGAAAGAAGCGCTTGGGTTTTCTCCCTCGAAAAGGCACCTTGGGCCAGAGGAGAAACCGAAGGAACAGTCTCCACAGGAGCTTTAGGTCTCTTAGTAGACTGTGCCAGTAAATCCGAAGTAGATTTCTTATCTAGCGCAGACGAAATTGACAACACTACATTGTCTGGAAAGAGGTTATCTTTCACAAAAGGAGCGAACAAGAGAGCAGACTTCTGTTGGGAAGTAACCCTTTTAGAAGCAAAGGAGCACCAAAGTTGCCTTTTCTTAAGGGTACCAAAGGCGATGAGCGAAGCTAACTCATCACATCCATCCCTAATGGATTTGTCCGCACAGGACAGAACACCAATCCAATCCTCCGCTAACTCTTGAGAAAGAGAAGGACAGTCTTCGATCTTGGCCGCTAAAGCGCCAATAGTCCAATCAAGGAAGCTAAAGACTTCCAAAAGTTTAAATTGATTCTTTACAACGTGGTCCAACTCCGGCGCTGTAAAGAAAACTTTCGCTGCGGCGAAAGCAGATCTTCTAGAGGAGTCGATTAAACTGGAGAAGTCTCCCTGGGAGGAGGCAGAAACTCCCAGAGAAGGAGCTTCCCCAGTTACATAAAACCTATACCTCTTACGAAGCAACTTAGAGGGAGGGTAAGCAAAAAGAGCCTTCCCTAAGTCTCTTTTCATAGACATCCATTTCTCAGTCTCTTTCAACGAATGTCTAACCGCTTTAGATAGAACAAGTTTTGGGAGGAGAGGGTCTGAAGTTTTCCTCCTCATCAAAAAGTCGAAGTTGGGGAGCGCGGAGCCGCTTTCTCAAAATAATCTGGATAAGATACCAGAAGAAATCTAAGGAGACGTGAATAACACGAGAGGTGATGTGAATCCTCCTCCTCTACTTCTTCTTCATTCTCCGATACCGCCGAAGAAGTAGACGGAACTACAACCTGATCTGAAGAAGGGTCGAACCACCCTTGGACTCATTCATCCAGTTGGTTAACATCTCTAACTGCTTGCGCAAAGGCGCCAGAGACGAATCAAAAACAGTTAACGTAGGCTTGGAAGAGCCTAAATGTTCAGCAGGAGGCGGAAAAACTACTTGCGCCTCGCTCGGAGGCGCCGAAATTCGAGGCGAAACAGGCGCATCAGGCGTAACAGACGAAAAAGCGCCTAAAGAAACACATTAGAACTGCTAGCTACAGCGCTAAAACCACAATCTCTACTAGTAGATGGAGCCGAAAAAGGCACAGATTGAGGCGACGAACGAGCCGCTAACGCCGCGGCGCAACCCTACTCTCAGGCTCCTTATACCGCTTGACTGGAGGAGGCGAAGAATCGGCGCCTGAACGCCTCTTTAAGGGACGCGAAACGCGAATCTCGCCAAGAGCGCCACGCGACCGGAGACGAATCGCTTGAATCATTCGAAAGGCGTCTGACCGCAACACCTTTCCAACGCTTAACCGAGCCCTGTTGAGGCGCAACAGGCTCAACAAGAGAGGCGCCTGTCTGTGGGCAAATCCCGATCGACTCCCTTGGACTTCCGGTATGTCTTCTCCCGGTGCGGGGGAGCTGGACAGTGACCTTTGTCTAGGAGACGTGTCAGGACAGACAGACGCACCCTCAACTACACTCTTACCTGAAGCCGCTTTTCTCCAAAAACGTCTTAACTGAATTACCAAGTTGCAAAACCGTATTCGCTAGTACCGAAAATTTCTGATCTAACCTCGATTCCAGACTGGCAATGGTGTCGGAAGAAACTACACGGGAAGCCGGAGAAGTGGGATTAGTAGGAGGAATAGGAGTGTAGTTAAAGGAGACATAACAATTTGAGGAGAAACAGAAGGAACAGATGCATCGCAAGACGAAGCAGAGCTAAGTCTACTTTCCCTAAGCGCTGCTTTTCTAATTCTGTCTTTAGCTAATTTCTCCGAGTATGAACTAAAAAACTTCCATTGAGAATCAGTCCATCACTACCTCGTTACATGTTCGATCTGCTGAACAACCTGTCCCCTACACTTAACACATTTAGTGTGAGAATCATACTCTAACTTGGATAATCTAGTTTTACATCCTGAGATGCAAAACCTAACTCCCGACGGACTAGAATCCGACATGGCAACGCCTAAATAAAAAGCAAAATAATAACAACGCCAAAAAGAGTACTTCACCAATTCCGAAGATCAAATCCACAAGAAAAAAAAAAGCGAAGCAAAGTCATCCAACCGCACCGACCACCGATGTTCACCGGACGCCGGCAGGAAAAGAATTGGATTCACCTGGGCAGTTGTACCTGGTTCTCCCGCGAGTGGAGGGAGATGACGTCATCACCACCAGTGTTGGCGACGCCGACGCGCTAAATTTGAAGGTTTAGTATCCTGCCGCTCGTGGAAATCACGGCTCTATAATTGTTCGGTAAGACACTACAATAAAAATTGCCTACAAAGTAAAAAGCAAGGCTTTGTAATAGGTGATAAGGTCTCTACAGGCTGGATAGGGGGCGCCGCAGATTGAATAAAGCCCAAAATGCTGTCTAACTTATTCTGGAGGGCTGACAGAGAATGATTGGGGGCAGCCATCACCTGGAGTCCTGTCGGTAGGCACGAAGCTGAAATTGATGACATAGACTGTCCGAGCACTTCAGACTGGTCCCTCTGTGCACTTGGTTGCATATATACCTGTGGATGCTCAAGTGCTAGCGGGCGCTCGGGCGCTAGCAGACACTCGGGCGCTAGTGGATTCTCGGGAGGAGCTAGTGGATGCTCGGTTGCAACTGTAGTCCTGGGCGCCAATGGACGCTCGGGAGCCAAAGGTTGTTCTAGCGTCGCTGTGAAAGTTCCGGGCGCCAAAGGCTGCTCTGGAGAGCAGGCAAACTGTGGCGCCGATGGGCGCTCGGGAGTCAGCGGATTCTCATGCTCTGAACGCTGAAGATGTCTCCCAGGAGTCTCGGGAATTACAGGAGGGGACTGGTGGCAGTCCTACCTGTCCTTCAGTATTACAGGTGCTGACCGGTGCTGAAGATATCTCCGGAAGTCTATTCTTCCCCGTACTCTTCACCTTTGAACGTCTGCTAGAGGAAGACTTTCTCGACGGTGACTTTGACTTAGAGGATGTGATCCTCCTACTACGACGTCCCTCTCCTGCCGTATCCTGAGAGAATCTCTCTGGAGAGTCCCAAAAACTACATGAAGGCTGTTCCTTCCGTAAAGAGCTAGCCTTTTTACAGGGGACTGGAGAGGGAGAAAAACTTACGAGTCCTCCTTTTCAATGGACGGGACTCGTCATGGAATTGCCACTGGCGCCTGGGAGAGGACTCCCCAAAACTGGAAGCACTAGACGACAGCGGTACTCCTTTAGAGACGCCTTCCAGTGGTGCTCTGTTGCGATCTAAGATTTGTCAACAGAATCGCCTGTGGGGGCGACTCCTCGTGGGCAGACCCCACTAACCTCCCTTGGGCTACTAGTATGCCTCCTCCCAGGTTCTGGGGAGTTTGACAGGGACCTTTGCCTAGGAGAATCAGTGGGCCGAACAGCCACCTCCTCCACCACACTTACACTTGCTTACACTTGCACTCACTTCACCACTTACCCTTGTTTTCATTAGGGTTTTCACAGACATCCTAATTTCTCCATTGCTTGGAGCATGATCGAAAATTTCTGATCGACTCTTGCCTCTAAATTGGCCACAGCATCAGGTACAGGTGTGAGAGAGCCAAGATTAGGACTGGGAATGACAGGTGGGGGGAAGGTTCAGGAAGAGACAAATTATCATTTGACAATTCCTGACTAATTAAGCTTTTTGCTTTAGCTCTAGAAGCCGCTTTTCTCTTTTTATCTCT